>NC_056745.1:626209861-626252361 GCF_019279795.1 Protopterus annectens | reverse complement strand
TTTGTGTCTTCAATCAAATGTGTTTTGAATCAATTTTGTTGGTGTTGTTTACTTTTCAGTGAAATGTAATTAGATTAAATGAAATACAATCATATGTGTGTATATGAAAAAAAACACCTGTTTCATAGTTTAGGATAACTGCATAAAGACCAAATCAGATGGCCAATATGTTCTTAAATGATTCTGATGAACTATTCAGCCTAACATTTAGTTCTGTTTTATTCTAGTATCTGACTATACTTTGAGTAACAAATTTTATTATCATTGTTCTCTTAAACGTGTGATTCCCTTCCTGTGTTGTCTTATTAGATTGTAGCAACAACATTTTTATCATATAGAATGCAGTAACCTAATCAAAGTTTATCTCATAGCTAGCAATAGCTGATAGAATAAAGGTTACATTTCCTAAATGCTCTTCATAAGATAAGATATTCTTTTTGTGAATTTCCACTGAATGCCATCCAAAATTGAAAGTTGTCTGTAAAATAAAGAATTATTTTCAATTATATGCCTGATATAAGTTGCAAATAATGTTGCCAAAGCTTTCAATGATCTTGATTTATTATTTTTTAAATAATCCCACTGTAGCCTTGATCTTGACTGCATATGCATTAATCTTAATTTTTAAATCTGAATGTATATATACATACACACACCCATATATGTATGTTTCCCCTGTATTAATCTGAATGTATGTTGTTCAACAAATGCAGGGGGTGTGATTTAATTTCAACAGTATGGATGGCCGAACAGTGGATATGTCGATGGTATGGAATGTTGATATAGGTAATTGGGGTTGGGGGGGGTGAGAGAGAGAGAGAGTGTGTGTGTGTGTGTGTGTGTGTGTGTGTGTGTGTGTGTGTGTGTGTGTGTATCAGTTAGGGTTAGGGTCAGGGTTGAGTGAAGAATGGGTATTGTGTGTTTGTGTGCAAGTTTGAGTATTTTAGAGGGATCACTTTTTACTACAGTGTAATTTAAGTCCTGTAAGTCACAGACAAGTTGCAAAACAATCATGCATGTGCAGTCATAACTATTAACAACTATCTTACCAGAATTAATATGAAGTCCAACAGAAAATTCCAAGTGATTCCCAACAGAAGCAGAGAGGCAAACTATGAATTTTACAACTAATATCATGAAAAGCAAATCTAATATATTCTTTAAGCTCTTTTATTCCACCTTTTCTAAATAATACATTGCAAGGATTTTTTGCTACTCTTAATTTTGAGGTTGAAAAAACGTACTGGTCCTGTATGGAGAATAAGTCTAACAATGTTTTAATTTAACTAAGTAGCAATGGTTAGCCCTATTGGAATTTGGTAATGATAGAAGATGGGTGGCTAAACCATCTGACAAGGGCAACCAGACAGTAATCATGCACTTCACACAATACTTAGAGATGTGTTATAAATATTTGAATAATGTGGAAATTTATAGAAAATGTGATGTTTCTGATTACTCTGAAGCTATTAAGTAGTGCCAACTTTTGTTAGACAAAGGTCTAAGGCTGGGGTATTTCACCCCTAAGGATGTGGAAAATAAGTTTGGAGTGGAAAACTGCTCTATGGCAGTTTTTTACTGCTTACCTAAAACACACAAAGGTTTACCTAACCATAGTGACCAACCTACAATGTCTGCACAGAGATATTTTTTGAAGAATATAAGTGTGTTGTTACATGACCATCTTAAGAAATATATTATGAGTACAGCCTCCTATATCAGGGACAGCCAGGACTTTTTGAACAAAATAAAGGGTAAAGTTTGGAATATGGAGATGTTTTGGCTCTGTTTGGATGTCAAAAGTCTATATACTAATATTAAGCATGAAATGGGGATTCAGGCCTTGTTCTGTTTTTTTTTTTTGGGGACTCTCCTATTTCTCATTTCCTGATAGATTTAGTTATGTTCTGTTTAAAAAATATATTTTTTATGTTCAGTGAAGACATTTTCCAGCAGTTGCAGGGCACTGTCATGGGGGTGGCTTTCACCCCCATGTATGCCAATTTAGTCATGGCTAAACTTGAAGATTACTTTATTTATAGAGATGATTTTTTTCAAATCAAAAATTATTTTATATTTTAGATTTATTGATGATCTTATTTTTTTATGTCAAGGAAGCCAGACAGAGGCTTTTGGGTTTGGTAATGACTTACAAGCTAATACTATGGGCTTAAGCTTTGATGGTATACAGCCTGGCCCACAAGTGAATTTTCTGGCTATAAACCTAGATTGATTTACTACTAGTCTCCAGAGGAAATTTGAACATAGAAATGTATGTTTATATGGGAACAGTTGTCACCCCAAACATTTGGTCAACGTACTGCCCTATAATGAATTCTTATGAATTCATAGGCTATGTATCCTTGATATGAGCACTGATTTAGAGATAGCTGAAGCAGAAAAAAACGTTTATTAGAATAGGCTATGATGTTCAGCTGGTCAGGGAAGCTAAACAAAAAATTATGGACATGAGGTATTCTGTTAACTCTCAGGGAGATTCTCATTATGTCCATGCTAGTAGAAAATATAATGTTTGTATTGGTGGAAATAAATCTACCAATACAGCTGTGAACAATAGAGAGCAGAATTTTTCTTAGTGACAACTTATAATGTTATAACTGAGGAAATAGTTAAAAAAGGACGTAGCTTGTGGCCTATGCATCTAAGGGATAACATTTTGAACTCTATGCTACCTGATTTTGTGAGTATTGCATATAAAAGAGTTAGGAATGTGTCTGACATTCTGGTACATAACCAATTTTGTTTACCAGATGTTAATGTTAGTCAGAGCTTAAGCATGAATAAAGGCACTGTTCCATGTGATGGTTGTTCCATCTGTCAATATGTAGTAAGCTCTTTTCCCTATATTAATGACATCAAGTTTACAGCTAGGCATCTATACAGTTGTAACACAGAGGGGTTAGTGTAGGTACTGAGATGTGGATGTGAGAAGTTTTACATAGGGGAAACCTATAAGAGTTTTAGAGACCGGTTGCAGGAACATATTAGGGACATGAAAAATAAAAAATTAGAGAGTCCCCTTGGGAGTCATTTTTTCCATCACATGGAACAGTGCCTTTATTCATGCTTAAGCTCTGTTATGTACCAGAATGTCAGACTCTAACCCTGATTCTCTTAAGGGTTGTGTCTTGGAAAAATTGCAAGTTGGCATAAGTGAATGTGTGTCTTTAAAAAACAAACTCTTAAAAAAAAAACCCTGCTGATTTTAAGTTATGGTACTTTGGAGCCTCAAGGACTCAACAAAGAATGGAATTTGAAGTATATGATTTGAATTGTATGCTTAACTGATTAATTGTTTTGTGCAATATGCTGTATATAAGCAAACAGTATTTTGTAGTGTTTTTACTCTTGGAAGGCTGTGTAAGCTGAGGGGCTAAGTGTTTCATTAAAATCGCTTACTTCTTGGATCGGTGGTCTTGGTGGTATTTTATTATTTTATTTATTTATTTTTTTTATTTTTTTAAGTTGTATTTGGTAATATATTCTTTTGCCTGGTGTCAAAATCAATCATTCGTATGAGTTTGTTATACAAAATTCATTTAAGGACTACAGTAACTGCAAATTATGTGTAAACAATGTACTTAGATAACCAGGAAGTTTTATTTCAAAAGACTCCATTTTATATTTTACCCATACAAAAGTTATCCAGAATGGAATCATGCACAAGTATAACACCCCTGCTGCCCAAAGTATTTGTTCTCTGACATTTAAACTTTCTAAATCCAAATATTTGTATGGTACAACACTGGCACATTTCAGTAATTGCAGTTACAGATTGCCATGGTTCATATGTTCATATGTAGGCAGTAGGCTATTGAACCTAGTGCATAATTAAGCCTAGCCAAAAACATTTTTTGCTTATGCTTCCCTCCCAGGTGGTTTAGTTTCCTGTGCCCCTGTCTAGCAGGGCCACCTGAAGTGATTCCCGGGGTGAATTTCCTGTTTCCCATCCACTCATCAAGATTCCTTTTGAAGAAGAGCGCTAATGAGGAGCTCTGCCTCACATTTATAGGGTCCTTATTCCAGAGCAAGGAAAGTCTCTGGGACATGAATCTGTCCCTCCAACAAGTCCTGTTTATTGATGATGTCAGGTTTACGTCCCTTGAGCGTGTAGCTCTGGTGGATTGGGTTTTCCTTAGGTGGAGCATTTCTAGCAATTCAGGGTTTGACATAGCCTTGTATGTTAGGCAGAGATCACTTCTGAGTAGCCGGTACATGACCGAGTACAGTCTGAGTTTTTTTAGCCTCATGGCATAGGGCAACTGTTTGAGGTCCGTTATCCTCTTTGTGAGGTACTTTTGAGGCCTCTCCAGTTGTTGCAGATGTCTTCTTAGGTACATCGTGAATGGGGCATTATATTCAATAACGGGTCTAATGAGTGATGAGTAGAGGGGGACAATAACATTCTTATTCCTGGATGCAAACCCTTTTGTGATAAGGTGGGCCATGTAGAAGGATTTTCTAACCACGTTAGCAATATGGTTGTCGAAGGAGGTTACTATCCACCTGAGTCCCTAGGTCTCTTATCACACTCTCCGTGGTGAGTGGGCTACCACCTATGTTGTAATTCATAGGTACTTGGTTTTTTCCCAAAGGGGATGGTGATGCAGTTTTTGGCATTTAGCTTGAGGCCGTGGTTTTGGCACCATGTATCTGTATCCATAAGAACCTTTTGAAGGATATCTACATCAGTAGGGGTCTCAGTTATGGCACCCAGTTTGCAGTCGTCTGCGAACTTTGTTAGCCATAGTCCCTCTGTGTTTGCTTGTACCTCCGAGAAGTAGATACCAAACAGGAGGGGTCCCAGGACTGAGCCCTGTGGTACACCACTAGTCACAGGTTTGGAGTCAGATCTAGCATTTCCTATTCTCACTGAATGGGTTCTATCTGTGAGCCAGTTAGCAACCCATCTTGTAACGTAGGGGTTTATATTTAGGTTGGTGAATTTGTCAATAATTCCTGAATGGGGAATGGTATTGAAGGCCTTTGCAAGATCATGGTATGCTATGTGAACCTCCTTTCCCTCATCTATTGCTTTAGTGACTATTTCAAAAAAGTCAACCAGATTTAGCAGGCAAGACCTTCCCTTTACGAACCCAAACTGGGTGGGTTATAGGGTTTGTATGTTCCCAATGTCTTTGTTTATGAGTTCCATGATGATGTGCTCCATGGCCTTGCAGACGTCAGGCTGATGGGGCGCTAATTCCCGGAGTCAGTGATGGCACCTCCTTTGTGGAGTGGTATAACTGTTGCTGTGCGCCACTCTGTGGGCACATAGCCTGAGGTGAAGCTGTGGTTAAACATGGTATTAAGGTGAGGAATTAATTCATTTTTGGAGTTCATGTAGTACACAGCCTGGAATGCTGTCTGGTCCCATGGATGCTGTGTTTCTTTCCTTGGAGAGTGCTGTTTTCACCTGATTGTCTGTGATTTTATGGGCAATACAATCTTCTGGTATGGAAATTTGCTTTTTGGGGGTGAGGGTGGGGTGAAGTTTGCACTGATCCTATCTGTCAGTATATTGGCGATGTCAGTTGGTTCAGTGAATTTTGAACCATTATGCTGTAGCTCAGAGCAGGTCTGCGAGTTATTTAGGTTTTTGACATAGCTAAAAAATGCTTTGTGATTGTCTTTGGTGTCTGTTGCGATTTTTCTTTCAAAGCTCGCCTTAGAGGTTTTTATGAGGGTTCTTAGCTTTTTGCTAAGGTTGGTCAGGGAGCCCCTCCATTCCTGGGTTTTTACTCTTTTTTGCAATAATTTCTTCCTTCTATTATAGACCTTATTTATGGCCGGGGGTACACCAGACTGGTTTCCTCTTTTTGGAGGAGTGGGTTTTGGTCTTGTTTGGGATAGCATGGTCCATGCAGAGGTAGGTGCTTGTAGAGTGCTTTTGTGTAGGATATAGTAAATTCAATCTTATTGCCTTTCTGCTGGGGAGTAGCAAAGTTTGCCACCTCTGTCTTGAGTAGCATAAAGTTTGCCTTGGAGAAGTTTTTCACCATGGTTTCTTTTGGGGCGGGGGGTGAGGGTGGTATGTGGATATCTAGGATGATGAGCTTATGATCTGATCTGACCAATGAGGAATTTACCACAGGTGTGGGGCATATGTCCCTCATGTTGGTGATGCCCAGGTCCAGTATATTTTTACCTCTTGTGGGGGTGTTAATAAGCTGGTCCAGAGCATTGGAGTTAATGTACTCCAGGAAGCGCTGAACAGAGGTTTCAGTACTTCTGTAGTTTTCCCAGTTGAAGTTTGGGTAGTTGAAATCACCCAGTATAAGGGTGTTCGGTTGGACTTTTATGTTTTCCAGTACCTCGAGGAATGAAAAGTGCGTGTCATGGGGCTGGGAAGGTGAGCTGTAGCAAGCTACAATCCGGATTGCAGTTTTGCCCATTATCAGTTGCACTTAGATGATTTCTGAGACATCATACTTTGCAACCAGTCTGGAGGAGTGGTTATCCTTGATGAGTATGGATACGCCTCCTCCCTTTGTATTTCGGTCCGGGTTTTTTGGCCGAAATGTGTGGTATGAGTTGTAGCCTAGAATCACTGGGGTGCTCTCTTGAGCCTTGAACCAGGTCTCCGTTACTGCACAAATATCAATGTTCTCCATGTTGAGGAGTGCCTTGAGAGAGTGCATTTTGAGGTTAAAACTCCTAGCATTTAGCAGCATGACCCTCAGTTTTTTGTTACTAGTACTTGTAACGGTGGTGGATTTGTTTTTGAGCCTTGCCTAAAAAAAGCACTATTGGGGTGGCAAGAACCTTTGCCAGTATCCTGAATCCCAGGGTGACAGATGCAAGCCATCTCTGGTGAAGCATTGAGGCTTGTCGAGCATGTCATCCCAAGCAGACATGTCCTGGATCCCCTTTGAATGACAACAAAAGCTTAAACAATTGTTGAAATTCATCATTTTTTCCTTGTATTGAGGTATCATTCTTGGTGAGGGTAACATGTTACTCAGGGCTAGGGTCGTACCTGCCTTTATTACATAATCAGAGAGATCCTCAATGTCTCTTTTCATGTAGTCCAGGGAGGTACATCTCAGGTCATTTACACCAACATGCACAATGACAGAGTCGTATTTGTACTTGTTGTGGAGTGACCTGAGTGAGTGGGTAATGTGGCGGATTCTGGCACCTGACAAGCAACTGACAGTGACCTTCTCTTTGTCCAGCCTGGTGAGGGGGACATTGGTGTGCCTGACTATGGAGTCACCTATGTCACAAGTGTGTTTGGTAAGGTGTTTTGCCTTAAGGGCTGTGGTTGTGCGGCACACTGGTTTTGGTGGTTATGTGATTATTGCAGTGTGTTGTTGGGTGTAGGTTGCTTGCGTGTCTGCTTTGGAGGTCTCTGTTGTTTCCGCAAATTTGTATTTAGAGCCTCCGAATATGTCTTTATGTATCTATGTGTGGGGTTTGCAGTTGCATGTGTGATGTAGATGGAGTGCTGCAGGTTGGAACCTTCTCCTCTTGACTATCAATTCAAGTCATGACTGGAGAGAGCTTTGCCTCAAGTCTAGCTATGTAAGTATATCTCTCGCAGATTTTGGTGTTGCGTGGTAGGAAGAGAGGGTTGTCTGTGTACATGAGGCAGTTGTGACATTGCCTCAGGATGCCCGAATTCATCAGGTGCACAGGAGAACACACTGGGAGCTGACTCTTGGACATGCCTGAATGTGTTAAGGAACTATTCTTATATGCCTGGTAGGGGAGAGTAGTTTGACTGTTCCCTACAAACAACAGTTGGGGATCGAGTACAATAGTTTATTAGTGCTTCTGTCTCTTATTGAGTCAAGTGCTAGTCAGAAAATTCTGATTTCAGGGCTAAAATGGATGGACTGGCTAGTACCAAGGGAAAAACTGAAGAGCAGACTCTGTGGAGCTGGGGATAGTTTAACCCTAGCTAAATGCGGCTGCCCTATGCACAAAACCACTCAAATGCGTTTTTTATATCAGAAAGATTAAAGAGATAGAAATTACCCAAAATGGCCAATAAAACTGCAGTTTCTGGGCAGAAACCACTCCTCCAAGGACAGGTAGGCTGTTCAGAGCCCCCCATTCTCACTGGTGAACAAAGAAACTTCTTTTTTGTCCAAGTAATGCTAAGTTCGTAATTCCTCTAACAAAGAGTTTATACTTCTTGCATTAGAATATTGCATTTTTATTGATGTGTTATATCCATTAACTTGTTCATTTTCTTTGATAGAATCAGATTGTAGTCTAAAAATATTTTATCATATCAGCAAATGTCTTGCTTATGTATTTCTCACCAGCATAGCTAGGATGAAAGTGGTCCCTGTCAACTAGTTTTGTGTCACCCCTTAACTCATCCTAAGACCAAATCAGATCAATATGAATTTTCAGACTGAACTCTGTTCATAATATAGCAAAGACTCTCTATTTTCAAAACTGCTAAAACTGGGGCATGTTATGATATCACCCCAACATAAGTCTACATTGTAGTCTTTACACAAATTAAATATATCCTCAATTTGTTTGTACATATGGTACAGTAGAGTAGTACTCAGATCAGTTGGTTGTCTGCAAATGCATCAGTGCATTTTAGGTGACCAGTATGTAGACCAAACAAAAGCAGTGTTTTTGTGTGAGATTGCAGAACACAGGTGATATGGAAGATAACCTTTTTTCCCCTACTGCTGTGCAATTTTGGAGATACTACATATTAAATTGTATGGTTGTGAGGGATGCAGATCTCACGGGCTAAGCACATTGGGTACTATTTCTTGAAGATCTGTTTTGATTTTTTATTTTATTTTTATGTTATGTTTGATTATGGGGGCAGTACACTGATCACAAATGACCTGCAGATACTGCAACATCAAAACTGAAGAAAAAAGTAGAAAATATAGGTAGTAAGCTGTGCATATCAAAAACAGAGCAGAAAATAACAACAGATAACAAAAAGTGCACAGTAGCAATTGATAGCTGTAACAAAATTTTATATGATTCGATTTGGGTTTATATGAAATCTTGTGGGGTGATGAGATTCAGGGCAGGCGAGAGTGGGGGAGGCGATGTTAAGAGGTCTTAGTAGTTGTAAGAGACTAAGGCTAGAGCTTGAGAGGATCCTATGTGACCTGTTGAATAGCAAGTACACTGATTTGTTGTGGAAGTAGTTGTTTATGTTCAGCTCTGAAAGTGGGGGAAGGATAATGGCAGTTCCATTAGGGAGGGGAGAGATTCCCATAATTTAGGAACAAGGATTGCAAAAGAGTGGTTTGGTGCAGAGCAGTCTGATTTGGGAAGGTTGGAGCTGTGTTGTTTGGGAGAAGGGTCTGAGACTGTAGTGTGTGTGTTTATTATAAAGTTTGGCAGCTAGTGCTGGGAATGAGTTAGTCTGGAGATCAGAGAGGCTAGTAGAAGCGCTACCCTGTCCTGCACTGGGAGCCATTTGGCTTTTCTGAGGGTGAGGCAGTAGTGCTCGTGAGGAGGTGAGTTACTGATGAAGTGACAAATGCTTATTTTCAATTATCTGTACTGTGGAGGAGTTGTTCTTTGAGGCTGTGGCTGTAGTAGCTTGTCTGTATTTTAGATGGGCCAGAAGGACTTCTTTGCCTATATCTACCCTGGCTGATTTGGATAGGCTGGGTGAGATTTTCTTGGCCCAGAAAAGAAATGAAATAACTTTGCCCTTGATTTCTTAATATGGGTATGGACCGTTAGTGACTTGCATAGCCACAAATCAAGGTATTTAAAGGAGTTGTCTTTTTCTGCAAGTATTCCACAATGGGTATTGATACTGAGTAATTTTTTGTGTGGTGGTTAGGGTTAAACATTAGCTTGTGGTTAATGAGCCAGGAATTGAGGAAATGAAAGTCTTTTTGCAGATGAGTTTCAACTGTAGAGTGGGTGTGGCTGTGTCATCCATTGAGGATGAGATGTAGCATAAGAAGTTCATGAGATACTTTATTAATGAAAATAGAGAAGGGGAGCTAGGATAGAATAATTGGATACTACTGCTAAAAGAGGTGTGGGCTGAGAAAAGAAAATTCCTAATTAAAATACATTGACAACATATAAATCTATGACTAGTTCATTGATGAGACATGAAATTCAGCGAATAGTCCCATAGATGTCCTTATATAAAAATGCACGCGCATATATATATATATATATATATATATATATATATACACACCTGCGCGCGCGTGTGTGTATGTATGTATGTATGTATGTATATATATATATATATATGGTTCTACCTGACTTCGTCGACAGCTGTGAAGAGAACATCGGAAACGGAGCTCCAGAAGATCGATCGAAAGAAGAAGACCGACGCGAATCGTTGCGTTGCAGAACATCGACAATGCAGAAGACGACAACACGGATGACAACACACACGACGCCGAGGGATGCCGGGGAAAGGAAGTGGTGTGGTGTAGTGAGGTGACGGGGGAAGGTGGCAGGCAGGTGGTGTGTGGAGATTGTAGGTGGGGATAGGGGTGGGTTAAGTTAGTGTTAGTTAGAGTTTAGGGTAGGGGGGTAGTGGTTTTGGTTAGGGGGGGGAGGGGGTAGGGGCGGTTAAGTGGTTAGGGGGGGGGGGGTAAGTGGTAGCGAGGTGAGTTAGTAAGGGTTTAGGGGGTAAGGTTTAGGTTTGAGTGTGGTTGTGTTGTGTGGTGTGTGTTGTGTGTGTGGTTTGTGTTGTGGGTTTGTGTTTTGTTTTGTTTTGTTTTTTTTTGTTTTGTTATTTGTGGTGGTTTTTTTATGTGGTTTGTGGGTTGTGGTTTTGTTATAATAATATATATATATATATATATATATATATGTGTGTGTGTGTGTGTGTATGTGTGTGTATCTGTGTGTGTGTGTGTGTGTGTGTGTGTGTGTGTGTGTGTGTGTGTGTGTGTGTGTGTGTGTGTGTGTGTGTGTGTATGGGTCTACTTCAGATCATTAAGATCCCATTTTACTGACATTCATTTCACTGAGACCAAATCACCTAAATTTCACAATACTGACAATTCATTTCACTGAATTTACTTTCACCGACAGCTTACAATGCTAAACTTCAAAAGACTAAATGGGAAACCATAGACAAACACACTCAGAACATTAATGACTACCTCTTTCCACAACTTAAAAACTAATAACTTAGCATCTTAACAGAAACCAGACAATATAAAAACCCACACCCCATCAAACTATATATACTAACTCCAGGATCGCACTCCAGTGGGGAAAAGGGCATACACCTTTTACATGCCTCACAGTACTCTACGCAACTGCTGGGAACACACAAAACATCTGCCATATTACTTTAGATACTTCCCATATAAATGTAAAGATACATACCCACATTTAAAAACACTACAACACCACTATATACATTACTATCGGTATTCTAACACTCAGCACTGTAAATTACAAAAACTCTTTCTATCACAAACGAGTTAAAGGTGAATAGAAACCCACATCAGGTCTATAGTTTACAATTCAGTGAAATGAGATTCAGTCAAATAAATTTTCAGTATTTTGAAAATTAGGTGATTTGGTCTCAGTGAAATGAATTTCAGTGAAATGGAATTTCAGTGATCTGAAGTAGACCTATATATATATATATATATATATATATATATATATATAGTGTGTGTGTGTGTGCATATATATATATATATATATATATATATATATATATATATATATATATATATAGGTCTACTTTTAAATTTCAAGTTTCAAAACTTCAAATTTCTTATTGTAGACACCATAAGATCAATGTTTTGAAACTTTGAAATGTAAATAAAAAATAAATAAATAAATAAAAACAAAATCTTTTTTTTTTTTTTTTACATTGTTGCAGGGGGGCAGGACCCCCTGCATTTAAATATACAAATTCCGAGATTGCACTAGAGAAAGGAAAACAGTAAATTACCTTTCTGCTCTTTATGGTGATCTCCATTTAAATGGTTTGAAGTTTCAAAACTTCGATCTTATGGTCTAAACCATAAGAAATTCGAACTTTTGAAATGTCAACATTTAGAAGTAGAAACACACACACACACACACATATATATATATATATATATGTATATATATATATATATATGGATCTACTTCTCTTTGTCAAAATGTCACCATTTCGAAAAACAAAAGTGGAGGATCACTTACGCAAAAGTGCACTTAAACGAAAGTGCACTTTCACAAATATCAGTTCAACGAACGAATAAAAAACAGAAAAAGAAAACACAAAAGCCCCCCACACCCCCGCTACTTAACTATACTAACTCTGAGATTGCACTACAGTGGGGAAACAGGTAAATTCCCTTTTCCCCACTGTAGTGTGCTTCGGCGCCACAGTGTTTCCTGTTTACTTTATCGGTTCGTTGAACTGATATTCGCGAAAGTGCACTTTTGTTTCAGTGCACTTTCACATAAGTGGTCCTCTACTTCTCTTTTTCGAAATAATGATATTTCAACAAAGCGAAGTAGACCCATATATATATATATGGTTCCCATTCAGAAGCCTGAAACATCATAAGCCTGAAAATCAAAATCCTGAAACCAAAAGCCTGAAAATTCAGAATCCTGAAAACTCAAAATCCTGAAAGCCCAAAATCCTGAAAACACAAAATAGACATTCTGATGTCATTGTGGCTTTGCTATTGTTAGCCCTGTGGTGTTAGGTCATGCGTTGGGGTCAGGTAAGTGTGTGGTTGGTTTTATGTTAGGGTTAGGGGCGGTTTAAGTGAGTTAGGGTTAGGGCGCAGGTTAGGCATATATGCAATAGTGACAAATATTGGGGTTAGAGGCGGTTTAAGTGAGTTAGGGTTAGGGCACGGCTCAGGTGAGTGTGCGATAGTGACGGACCTTAGGGTTAGGGTTAGGGTCAGGGTCAGTTGGTAGATATTAGTGTCTTTATAGTGACATATTAGCATTATTTGTGTTTTCAGGATTTTGGGCTTTCAGGATTTTGAGTTTTCAGGATTCTGAATTTTCAGGCTTTTGGTTTCAGGATTTTGATTTTCAGGCTTATGATGTTTCAGGCTTCTGAATGGGAACCATATATATACATATATATATATATATATATATATATATATATATATATATACACACACACACACACACACACACACACACACACACACACACACACACACACACACACACACACACACACAAATATATATTTATATGTATATATACATCCATCCATAGCCCCTTCAACAGTGACAATCATCTAGATCCGAGGTTTACACTGCCAGATGGACAGTTATATATATATATATATATATATAGAGAGAGAGAGAGAGAGAGAGAGAGAGAGAGAGAGAGAGAGAGTCGCATGTTGTGGTATTGACTTCATATGTGATGTAAATGTTGTAAAAATGCAATGTTTTTATGTATTTTGGCTTTAAAGCATTGCTAACGCAATTGTGTGATATACTATGCAAATAATGACATGAAGGGTCAACGAGTCATTATGAGCTAACTTCACTAGAGATTCACATAAGAAAAAAAATAAAGAAATGCATGTTGGTCGACTAACAGAAAACACAAAGACTAAGGAATACAGATATGATGTAATACATTTTATTGGACATAGATTCTGCAATTACTTGAGCTTTTGAGCTGGCAAGAGCCTTTCGTCAGGAGTAAAGCTCCTGATGTAAAATACAGTGCATAAATATCTGCTTGTCCCTAGAAAGGGAAATAAATTATTTATTTCCAATTGGCTTAAAAAAAAATCTTGAAAAACTGCTAGATATTTCTTTATTTCTTTATATTTGTTTACCGGAGTAGTCCACTGATCAATACTGACCAATTTCTGGCTCAGTCAGGGAGAAATACGAAACATTCCACAAACAAAAAATACAAAAATGTAAGTAATTACAGAATGGTTCAGACTAATTACATAGAAAAAAACTGTACATACAGACCGGTGAACAAGGCAGTGCAATGTATGATCAAGTAGACTGTAATGTACAATATATAAATTAGTTTCAAAAGTAAGTCAATCTTCAGTGAATCTTGAGAGAGGAGAGGAGAGGGGAGGAGATGAGACTCAGAAAGAAAACAGAGGCAGAAGCATTTGGCTTGGATGCAGAAGTATTCTTTGAGTTGCATTCTGAATTTGGAATAAGTGTTTACTTCCTTAATGTTGATGGAGATTTTTCCAAAGGGAAGTTGCCTGAGAGGAGAAAGCACGAGCAGTGTTCTGGCATTTGGTTCTACAGGTAATGAGAGTTGCAGTAGCTTGTGAGTTGTGTCTTAGGTTGTATGAGGAGGGTTTTTTTGTGAAGTCTAGCTGCAAGAGGAGTATATGTGTGCAGAAGGGATCCGATTAGTAAGTTTAATCTTTGCTTTATGGGTAGCCATTTGACTTTTTTTTTCTATGGTGATACAGCGATGCTCACAGAAAGATGAGTTTGAAATGAATTGGCAGATGCTGTTAGGGATAGTCATGGAGCATTGCAATGTTTTTCTTGGAGGCAGAGGCAAACACTTGGAGCCCATATTCAAGTTCAGAAAGGTGAAATCCTTTGCCAGTAGCTGTTCTGGCTGGTTGGGATAGAAAAGCGGCAGTCTTTTAGGCCCAGAATAGAAGGAAGTTTATTTTGGTTTTCTTTGTTTACATGGAAATGGAAGCTTAGTGACTGATCAAACCATAGTCCTAGGTATTTGAAGATGGATGTTGTGTCAGTAGCATGTTTGCATAGGTCAAAGATAGTTAAAAAGTCAGGTACTTAGTGAACTTTCTGTGGAGTTCCAAAAAGCATAATTTTGGTCTTGGTGGGGTTAAGAAGTAGTTTATGGTTTATGACTCATTGGTGGAGTTCATGTAAGTCTGACCAGAGTTAACACTGAATGTTGGTCTGAGAGTGGCCTGATCAGTAAATGGCCATGTCATCAGCTTGGAGGAAATGTGGGAGATGGAGGAGGCCACAAGGAAGTTTGTTAATGAATATAAAGAAGGGGGTAAGAATGGATCCTTGTGGTGTACCTTTGGTACAGATTCTGATGGAGGGGATCCTATTTTAACAATGAAGTGTCTGTCAGTGAGGAAGTTTTTAAACCAGGGAGCAGCATCTGGACAAATGCAAATTTTAATTAGTTTGCTCTGGAGTAGATAGTGGTCAATAAGGTCAAATGCCTTTGTCAGGTCTAGAGATAGGGCACCTGTAAGGAGGACTCTATAAGAGTTTATCAGGATGTCATCAATGAGGGATCAAAATGCTGTCATAATACTTATTGATGACATCCTGCTAAACTCTGATAGTGTCCTCCTTACAGGTGTCCTATTTCTAGACCTGCAAGAGGAGTATATGTGCGCAGATGGGATCCGATTAGTAAGTTTAATCTTAAGGGACCAAAATGCTGTCATAATACTTTATCCAGCCTAGAATCCATGTTGTTTGGAGGACAGCAGGTGGTACTGCTGGATATAGAGGGAGAACTGGGCATAGATTATCTTTTTAAGAAGTTTGCTCAGAATTGGAAGGATGGATAATGGATGGATGTGAAAGGTATATTTTGGGTTGGTTTGTTTTTGGAGGGGGTTTAATTGTCAGGAAATGGCTGCTGTTATGTATTGTAACCAAGTAAACAAATTAATCTTTTAATTAAAATGTCAATTCAGAATTAGCTGAAATTGATGAAGGGGAGGGCTTGGAAAGAGTGATACCCTGATGCACCTTTGACTGATTTCATGAGTTTCTTAATGAAGCTGTCCATGTATCATAACTCTTTTAGCTGCTTTCTGACATTAGGTGGCGCAGTGGTGCAGCAGTTAGCATTGTCCCTCACAGCCAGAGGGTCTTTGTTTCGATTCTCAGCTGGGTTCCCTTCTGTGTGGAGTCTGCATGTCCTCTCCACATTTGTGTTGGTTTACTCCTGGTGCTTCAGTTTTTTCCTACATTCAAAAGATGTGTCTGGAGCCTTTCTCCCCAGGCCTCCATTGAAAATGGGCTATGTCCCAGTCAGACTTTCCTGGTAAACAATTATTAAATATAATAAAATATAAATATAATATTATCAATGAATGCGGTCTGCCAATGTGTCTTATACCTCTCATTAGCACTGATTTTGCAGAATTTCCTTGATTGTGCCTTGTATTTTATCCAGCAGTACCACCTGCTCTCCTCCAAACAACATGGATTCTAGCCTGGATAAAGTATTATGACAGCATTTTGGTATCTTTATTTTGTGTGTATAAGCATGCTTATTCACAGCCAAAGACAGACAATGGGCTTAAGCTGAGAAATCAGGGGTCTAATGGATTTTCTCAGCTAGGATAACATGGTCAGAAGCAGGAGAGGATGGCTATAACAGGTATTAGACAGGTCATGAGAGCAGTTTAGGAAGCAGGATATAAAGTACACAGAACAACATGGGAAGAACAAATAATTAGGGTACTTAAAGAAATTATTTCTATAAGGTGGGAGTTAGCAGGCCAGATTCTGTTTTTACAGATGGAATCCATCAATCTGCCCCTCTTTGTAAAAGCAAGAATTGATGTTAGATAGTGATTTTTAGGTATTATTATCTGCAGTGATAATCACATTACCTTTTGATGTTCTGTCCCAAATAGGTTTTCCAAATGTTGCTAGTAACTGCTAGAGAATGAAGGATGGCTTGTCACATCCTTCTTGGTAAGGTAGAAGGACAGTTTTGGGGAGACAGAGAATAGGGGACATAGGCTGAGAGAGCCTGGGCCTTCACCCTATAAGGCTTTGGCCACCTCTGTCATGTATGAGGACCTGACAGAGGGGTGGACCCTGGTGTGATTTGCTTTAGATTCAAGGGGGTAGATTTGGGCAAGGCATAGGTCATCAGGTTGGCTTTGTAAAATTATCTTAGCCATTGTTATTGACTGCATTTGGGTATTCAAGGAAACTGCTTACACTTAATTGCTTTGTTCATTGGTATGATTGTTATTTTCATTGGTATTGACTGGGTTTGGCAAATAAACAAAATTGCTTGCATTTGACTTCTCTTTTAATGGCCTAATTGTTACACGTTTCAGTCCCTGCCCTTTATGCACATCTAGGAATGGTCAACATTTTAATGGGACAGTTAATTGGTTTAATTGTTTATAATAAGCACATGACTGGAGCCAGTTTATTCTAATGTGTTCGGTGTCTTTTTTTGGGGGGGGGGCAACTAAACAACCAAACAAACAAAGAAACACACACACACACAGACACACACACACACACACACACACACACACACACACACACACACACACACACACACACACACACACATTAGATCCAGGTACTAAAATGCTATAGATTTGCAACTTTGTTATTTTATTAACTTAATAAAATTCTCAGTGAATAAATTTTCAGTTGAGACCACAGCTCACTAATGTTCTCTTTTGTATGAACAGATAACAACTGATCTTCTGGTTTGGGATTCTATAACTAGGGAGACAGAAAGTTGCAATATCTGAAGTTCTCCTTAACCAAACACTATAGGACTTCACATATATCCATCTCCAAGATACAGAGGGAGCTGAATTTTGATGATATTAAACTTCTTTTTCAATGTCAGTCTTGTATCAAATATTTCATTCTAAACCATTTTCTTTTAGCTTCCATTATGGCTTCCCAAAATGTTTTATATTTATTCCATAACATAAGTCTTAATGAGAAAACAAATTTTTCTTCTTTATTTTAAAACATAAGGCAAATATAATATTTTATTGCAATGAGATGAGAGCATCAGAAAAAAATAGTAATAATACTTTTGTGTAAATATATACATTTTCTGGGAAAGGATAGATACCCACATATAATGCAAAACAGCCATTAGCACTGTATTAATAAGATGTACCTATTTAAGTAAAATTTAACATTTTTTTCCAATATTTTACAACTTTATTATTTTTAAATCTTTCTTCCTCATTTCATAATACTGTCTTGCAGTCCAAATGTAATACGTGAAATGTTTATCTCTTCAAGAAAAATATATTACACTTATTTTATTGAATCTCCATAACCTTTACTTTTACTTTGTTTAAAATAAAATGTATTCTTCCCACATCTTCCTGTACCATATATACTGACATAAATAGTATCTATATTTGTGGTTCCAGCTTCTACATAAATAGCATCTTGCTTTTGTACCTCTCTACTACAACATCAGTAATTAGTCCAACTTAATGAATATCCTTGCTTAATTCCTTACTGTTTACTAATTTTCATCCTAATTCATTAATTTACCAAAGGATGCAGCACTAAGTCACAGCTCATTTACAAAATATTAGCAACTCATCTCCTAAATCATATTGCAACATTATTTCATGATCAATCATATCAAAGGCTTTTGAAATATCATGTACTTTACTTCCTTTACCATCACTTTTATACTGTCTATTTCTTTAATTGATAAGTTTTTATTCTTTCCATTTCACACAATGCATTTCTTCATAAAATACTAGCTATATAAAATTTAATCTTAATTGTGAAATTTTCATTAATAATTTATAACTTATATTGCAACAAAATTGTGATCTCCAATTTGCTAAAATTTCTTTGTTGTCTTTCTTCCAAATATATGTTACAACAATGTAATATTCAATTTTTTCATGCATTACCCCATCTTAACCATTCAACACCCTGAACATTACCCTTTTCTGTTCTTTACTAAACTTCTTATAAAATGTTTAACTGATTCCATCCTGTCATAGTACAGAATAAATTTTAATGGTCTTTAATGTCATACACAACTAAACTAATAAGTCACAGCTCATTTACTTAGTTTTAAGACAAAGCATAATGTTCATATAATAAATCAAGAAAAATATCATATTTAACAACTTCAACCCTTCATATTCTTCTTAATCATATAAAATTCCCTTTTTATTGGAATCAGTTGAGAACACTAGAAAAAAACAGTAAATTATTATTTCTGTAAATACATACATATTCTGGGAGAAGATAATGCCATTCATATGTTCATCTTTTAACTTAGTAACTTTTCATACCCCTTCAACTTTTGACCCCTTTTTCTTTTATGCAAGTCAGTAATATAGCATAATACGATTAACAATAATTTGTCATGATTTTCATGCCTCTTTGCATTTTTATCTGAACATATTGTCATCTTTTCCCTTGTTACCTCATACTACTAGTCTGATTCCATCATACATTCTTCATTTTCTTTAAAGTCTATTAATATATTTTCCTTAATTTTTCAAAATTGTTTTACTTTTGCCCTCCATGGTATATACAAATTGTGAATTTCTTTATTTCTTTGAAATATCCATTAATCAACAATCCCTTCATTTTTTCATATATTCCTTTATGAGTATTCCTTTACATCCCAATGTCTGTGTGATTCAATTAGGGAAATAGCCTCATTTGTATATGTTCTTCCCTTAAATCTCCTAACTCTTTCCATAGCATATGATCCCCGAATACATTATTTTTCAAGTTATTTTATTCCCTTTCCTAATAATGTATTCTCTTGATTTACATACTTCTACCCAAATGGCTAAATGATCAGACAATCCCATGAAATGGTCCTCTTGTTTTACCTTTGTTATAGTTTCTGAGAATAAAATATAGCAAATTTCTGTCTTTACTTTCCCCTTTTTATACATAAACTTTCTTTCTTTATTGTCTTAGTTTTTAAACAATTAACTTTATGCATCTCCCTTAAATACTACTTTTTAAACAATTAGCTTCATGCAGCTCCCTTAAATATCCACCATTCATAACTTCCTTTTCTATTTTCTTAAATATAAAAATAAAAACCAACAGAATGTTGTTCGTGGATCTCAAGAAAGTTCACTGTGCACTGAGAGTTCCGTTCAAACACTTTAATGGTTAAAATATTCAACAGCTAAAAACAGCCAGAAAGATGCTTTAGGTTAAGTGCTTTCATCTAACTTGTAGACTTCATCAGAACAACCATTAATTACATTCCCCTTGCTTATATACTAGTTCCATTCAAACAAAATTCATGTAATTAAACAATTAAATGATATTATACTATTTAAAGTGCCAGTGCTCTCTGTATCAACTGATGCCATACTAAAATAGTAACTAATTTCATATACACCTCATACCATAATAAAAATCAAAAGTAAAAAATATATTGGTTAAAAATTAATTTGATCATTCTTATGTCCAAATATACCATAAAATATTCTGTTACCTATTATTTTCCAAAATTGGCTTTATAGAAATTGAATCATTCAACCCAGGATGAACAGAAGAATTTAATTTAATCTGCCATCTGGTCTCTTTTTCTCCTAATACATGTTTGACACTCCTCCCTCTAGGATTCACATTTACACATTCAAGTATACCAAAGTTGAAAATACTACATTTACTATTCCCCTCAAGATGCCTCCATAATGCATTGTTAGTGTCCTGCTTCTTGATTTTGTAACAGTGCTCATATATTCTGTTTTGAAGACATCTGTCTGTCTTCCCCACATAGAAACATGGACAGTTACTACACTTCACCATGTAAACCACATGCCTGGTCCTACAATTCCCTTTCTGGAACCATACAATAGTATTATTAATATCTTCCAAGGTTACAGACGGACTATTTATGATTAAATAACATTGATTACAGTTCCCACATTTAGTGGTACCTGTCCCTTTCATTACATTTTGATCCACAATTTTCCTTTCTAATTCAACTTTAAGGTTAATTCCTGTTTTAGAAACAAATTGTGGTTTGTTTCCCACTAATTTGAACACATCATTATCTGTTTTAAGTATATTCCAATTACTAGTTATAATTTTAGTTATGTCCTGCATCTCAGGGGCATATTGCAAAATACATGCTTTCATATATCCATCTAGTTCATTTACTTCTTTAATTTTACTATCTCTCCCTGTATCCACATTACTATTTCCTAATATAGGTTTATACTTTCTTCCCCATTGGTGCATTACATATTTTTTGATGTCTTGTATCAGGACTACAGGATACCCTCTAGATTTAAACATATCTCCTATATAATCTAATTCATTTACTAAATCTATATAATCAGAGGTCATCCTGGCAGCTCGTACACATTGCCCTTTGAGAATACTTCTTTTTTGACTAATAGGGTAACAACTAGTGTATTCGAAATAGGTGTTACTAAAAGTACTTTTTCTATAAATTTTTGATTTGAACCTTCCATTATCTATAATTATATGGGTATCTAAGTATGGTATTGATTTTTTATCTATATTGTAATTGAACCTCAAATAGTCACATCTAGTGTTCAAATAGTCTATAAATTCCTTGAACTTGTCTATACTTGCATTCCACAACATAAATATATCATCCAAAAACCTCAGATAACACAAAATATTATTCTTCCATTCTGTAGAAAGAATATATTCCGTCTCCCAATCTATTAGAAATATGTTGGCAAAGATGGGGGCACATGCTGCTCCCATCGCAACTCCTTTGTTTTGCCAATAGTATTCCCCTTCATATAGAATGTAGTTGTGGTTCAATCCTATTTCCATAAATTCCAAAATTAAGGAAACGTTTTCCCATGTTACATCTCCATATTTTACTATATTATTATTGAACCTACACAACCCTTCCTTCTGAGGTATACTGGAAAAAAGATCAACTATATCAATGGTTACAAGATAAGTTTCTGTAGTAATAGTTTCTGTATTAAGTCTCCCTAAAAAGTCCCAGGAATCGATTAACAAATGTGCTGATTTTTTATATATATGTTTTAACCAACTGTCAATTACCTTCCCAAAAGGGAAGGTTTTAGATTTACTACCTGAGATTATTGGCCGAAAAGGGGGATCATTGGGGTTTTTGTGTACTTTAGGTATTCCTACAATGGTACCAATGACAGGATGCTCCACTTTCAAAAAATTATACATATCACTATCAATCCTGTCATCCAATAACATTTCTTCCAACCATAAATCAATTTTGTGGTAAGCAATATTAACTTCATTAATAGAAGATATGTCATAATTTCCAGAGTTTAATAATATCTCATGGATTTTGTTGATATATTCACCCCTGTCATATAGTACCATTCCGCCCCCCTTGTCGGGTTTCATAATCCTTAGATTATTATTTTCTTGTATCTCTTTCATTAATTTATATTCAATATATTCAAGATTCCTTTTTCTGTTGGGATTCTTCCTCACATATTCGTAGATCTTGTCAACAACAACCTTTTCATATACAGCTAGTGTTGAATTTAAGGGAGGTACAAAAGTACTTTTCTTCTTAAAGTCACTCCTGTTTACTTGTTTTGTTCCTTTAAAAAATACAGCAAGATTTAATTTCCTTAAGTATTTTTTTAAATCAATTATATAATCTAGCACGTTGATGTTCCTGTTAGGAACATACTTCATTCCCTTAGATAATAATTTGAAATGACCTTCATGAAGTGGCACCTGTGTATAGTTATATATACTAAAGTCACCCATACAAAAATGTGTATCTGTAATCCTAGTAATTATTCCTTCCTTTTCCAATTGTTTCCCTTTTTGTACTGGGGTGGGCTTTCCCATTTGTAGGCATTCCATTTCTTTGTTCCCCCATATGGCTGCTTCTGTAGTCCTATCCCGATGTTTCTGTCCCCTAAAAAATCTGGATTATAACTATAATGTTCATCTTTACTATGTGGGTCATACCTTCTATAATTGTTGTTCCTATGTTTGTATTTATAGTTACCATCATTGAATTTATTACTTCCTTTGTCACTAATTTAGTTTTGTCCTATAGGCCCCCATCTATAGGCCTCTCCTTTTTCATACTGTAACGTCTCTATTCATTTTTTTACACTTTCTTTCATATTGTTTGTTCATTTGGTTCTCTACCCGCATGTATTGTGTGTTCAAAAACATTTCATATTCCTCAAATAATAAATCTGTAGTAATAACCTGTTCCACCTGTTCCAATTCAGACATTAAGCCACATATCACACTATAAATTTCATAAAGGTAAATCCAAAGTTGTCAAACATTTTGCCATACTCATTCATATTATCCTTGTCCATATCAACCCCCATAGGGTGTTTAAAAAATCGTAGTCCCATAGGGACTATACTCAAATCTAAACATTTTTTAAGATACATATTATATTAAATATAAAAATGCTCAGTGCATATTATATCCATATTTATTATTATATATAAGTGAACTGGTTCAACATTTCTTTCATTTGGTAATGTTGGACCGTATATAAAATTAAATAAATAAAAATGGAACTTTCTTTTCTTAGTTATATAAGTGCAGTTCTTTTTGGCTTAATTAGCATCATATCCCAATTTTGTATTTCAGGATTTTGAATAAAAATTATAATGCCATAACACAGGCTTAGTCCAAAAGAACAACATATTCTTTTGCACTTCTAAACAGAGACTATGTAAAATTAATTAGAGTAATCCCATACTTATTTAGGCTGCATCTTTCTGATCTATTTTTTCATCTGAGGTGTTCTATAGCCTGTAGGCAGATGACATCAAAATGG
The DNA here is from genome assembly GCF_019279795.1 of Protopterus annectens. Taxonomy (NCBI): domain Eukaryota; kingdom Metazoa; phylum Chordata; order Ceratodontiformes; family Protopteridae; genus Protopterus; species Protopterus annectens. The sequence continues at coordinate 626,228,904 of NC_056745.1, read as the reverse complement.
AAAAAAATGATTACATCTGTTTGAGATAGATCTAGCATGTCAGCAAAAAAACTTGACTAGATTGACCATTTGGGCACAGGAAAAGAATAAAATACTAATAAATTAAAAAAAAATAAGCGTACAAGATTTGGGAGCTATACATTGGAGAGTAAATATTTAATATAGCACAAAGTGAGTGAAACTGGGGATTCATTTCAGGATCGCGTTTATATCACATTATCGAAAGATGAAAATGGTGAATGCTATTTCATCGGCCCCAAAACATCTAAACATGAAAATATTGAACATTCAGAACAGTGAATTTTTTCCCATGGAAAAAATTTGCTGCTCCGAAACACATACACGCAACATAAACACATCAAGCAAACAGCAACCACACACATACACTTAAATTCCTACATCTAACGCTACACTAAACTAAACATACACTACTATCTACCCACTTACCTTAACCCAATCCCTAACCCTAAGGTCAGTCACTATCGCACACTCACCTAACCCGCACCCTAACCCTAACTCACTTAAACTGCCCCAACCCTAAAGTATGTCATTATCGCACACACACCTAATCCACGCCCTAACCCTAACTCACTTAACCCGCCCCTAACGTACAATCGCACACTTACCTGAACCCAACCTGTAACTTTCCACCTCAGCACTAAGAATAATGAAGCCACAGAAACGGCCAACCGAATTTGCTGTTCTGCAGCTTCACTATTCTTAGCATTCGCTGAATAGTGTTCGATATCAGAACATTTGAAGTTTTAATACTTCGATGTTCTGATATAGACCCTCAGGATCTGGGTATAAGGGTAGATCCAGCTTTGAGTTATTGAATAATAATAAAAATATAGAAACCTTATAAGAAAACTAGCATAAGTAAATTGGAAAGAGTACCATGGAATATATGAAGGGCATCCATGACTGTGAACATTTAAGTTATGAGACATTAACATATCTGAAGAATATTTAAGGTGAGACTTCATTCAGGTATGTAGGGCATTTAGAAACAACTACCTCTGGGAATGCTTGGGTTATCAAAGAATAGAAGAAAATCATCAGACAACCTGTGTAGGAGATTATATAGGAATGAAAGGTATACTAATTGATTCTCATTGTGAGTAGCTAATACCTGGAATAGACTATCAAATTATATTAAAGAAGCAAGTTTGGATATTTTTTAGAACAACTTAGACACTTATTGTGGGGATGACTGTTTTCATATATTGGCAGAATAGAAGGGCATTATTGCCCATGTCTGGAATATTTGTAGGCTCTATGTCAGTTTATGAAGAACACACATTGTTGAAAACCCATATGTTTGAGATCATATGGTCGACAATGCAGTTAATCAAAAACTGGCATAAATTCACACAACACCCACCAGCAACACAAACAATGTTTTTGCAGTTGGGTAAGCCTCTCTGTACCCCCCACACCCCTGATAATTAGGGCTCCTATTATATAATCGAAGAGCAATCCTTCGAATGCGGCTTGATCAAACTGGAAAGCATGAAACAGCAAAAAGCAAGTTTGGATATTTTTAAGAACAACTTAGACACCAAAGTGACACATAGCTCACAACACCAGTGTTCCACCCAACAACAACCCCTAAGGCAAGACAATGTACCCAACACTTTAGTCATAGGTGGCTCTATAGTCAGGCACACTGATGTCCCACTCACCAGACTGAACAAGAAGAAAATTACAGTCAGCTGCCTGTTGGGTGCCAGGATTCGCTACATAACGCATGCGCTCATGTCACTCCATAGCAAGTACAAATACGACTCTGGCATTGGCCATGCTGGAATGAATGACTTGAGACGTACCTCCCTGGACTACATGAAAAGAGACATGGAAGAGCTCTTGGATCATGTGACCCAGGCAGGTATGACCCTAGCCCTGAGTAGCATAATGCCTTCGCCCAGAATGATACCACAGTATAAGGACAAAATGATTGACTTCAACAATTGGCTAAGCTTCTGGTGTCATTCAAAGGGGATCCAGTATTTGTCTGCCTGGGAAGACATGATCAACAAACCACGATGCTTTGCCAGAGATGGTCTACACCTGTCACACCTGGGATTCAGGTTACTGGCTAAAGCTCTTGCCACCCCTATAGTGCCTTTTTTAGGCAAGGTTCAAAGGATAAAACCACCACCGTAACAGATACAAGCATGCAAAATCTGAAGGTAATGCTACTCAATGCTAGAAGTCTAAACCTCAAAATGCACTCTCTTGAGGAACTCCTAAAAATGGAGAACATCGATATCTGTGCAGTAACTGAGACCTGGTAAAATGCACTCTCTTGAGGAACTCCTAAAAATGGAGAACATCGATATCTGTGCAGTAACTGAGACCTGGTTCAAGGCTCCAGAGAGCACCCCTGCAATACCAGGCTACAATTCTTACCACACTTTTCGACCATAAAACCAAAACCGAAACACAAAAGGTGGAGGAGTGTCCATATTCACCAAGGATATTCACACCTCCAGGCTAGTTGCCCAACACAATGCATCTGAAATTCTCCAGGTGCAACTAACACTAGGTAAGACTGCAATCCAAATTGTAGCTTGCTACAGACCCCCCACCATGCACCCAAGATTCTCACTACACCTTTCTAAACATACTGGAAAATATTAAGATACAACCAAACACCCTAATACTGGGTGATTTCAACTACCTTGCCATTAATTGGGAAAATTACTCGGGTACCAACTCCTTTTCCCAACGGTTCTTGGAATTCATAAATTCCAACACCCTGGATCAACAAATCCATTGTCCCACCAGGGGCTCCAATATCCTAGACCTGGTCATTACCAACATGGGAGATAGATGCTCCACACCAGTGGTCACCCCCTCATTGGTCAGGTCTGACCATAAGCAAATCACCTTTGACATCCACATCCCACCCCCACCCCCCAGTAAGGAAACCTCCTTAAAAAACTTCTCGAAAGCCAACTTCATGCTACTGAATTCAGAAGTGACAAACTTCACAACACCCACGCAGACAGGATTTGGAAGTTCGACTGCAGAATCCTACACTAAGGCACTGTACGAGCACATCCACTCATACATGAATCGTGCCATCCCAAATAGAACCAAGATGCTCTTCTCCAAAAAAAGGAAGCCAAGCTGGTGGTCCCCTGCTATAAACAAACTATACAACAGAAGGAAGAAACTGTTGCAGAAAAGAGGAAAATCCCAGGATGCAAAAAACTCCATCACCAGCCTCAGCAAGAAGCTGAGATCCCTCATAAAATCCTCAAAAGCTAGTTACGAAAATAAAATTGCCAAAGATTCCAAAGACAACCACAAGGCATTCTATAGTTATGTCAAGAATCTAAATGGCAATACTCAGATCTGCTCTGAGCTACAACAGAATGGCATTAAATATACTGATCCCAAGGATATTGCCAATATCCTGGCAGATCGATTTAGTGCCACCTTCACCCGCCTCTCACCCCCTAAAGGGCCCATCTCAATACCAAAAGATTACCAAATTCTGATAATTACGGCCACACAGGTAGAAACCGCACTCTCCAAAGTTAAGAATACAGCATCCATGGGACCAGATGACATCCCAGGCTGTGTACTACATGAACTACAAAATGAACTGGCACCTCACCTAAGTGTCATGTTTAATCATAGCCTCACCTCAGGCTTCGTGCCCACTGAGTGGCACACAGCTACAGTTATCCCGCTCCACAAGGGAGGATCCACCTTGGATCCCGGGAACTACTGTCCCATCAGTCTGGCAAGCCTGATCTGCAAGGGCATGGAATGCATTATCATGGAACTTATAATCAAAGACATTGGCAACCTTCAAACACTGGACCCCGCCCAGTTTGGGTTTGTGAAAGGCCGATCTTGTCTCCTGAATCTGATTGACTTCTTTGAATCAGTCTCCAGAGCTGTGGACAAGGGTAAGGTGGTCCACACAACCTATATGGACCTCGCCAAGACCTTCGACACCATCCCCCACTCTGGAATCATAGATAAACCTACTAAGCTGGGCATAAATCCCAAGTCACTCGATTGGTTGCCAACTGGCTTACTGGCAGAACCCAAACTGTAAAAGTAGCCGACTCTAAATCCAGCTCCAGACAAGTGACAAGTGGAGTACCTCAGGGTTCAGTCCTGGGACCACTCTTGTTTGGCATCTACTTCTCTGAAGCACAGGCGAACACTAAGGGACTCTGGCTAACAAAGTTCACAGATGACTGCAAACTGGGAGCCATTATTGAATCCCCAAATGATGTGTATATTCTAAAAAAGGGCCTTACAGAAACAGATTCCTGGTGCCAGAGCCATGGGCTCAAGCTTAATGCCAAGAAATGTATAGTTATCCCCTTTGGAAAAAAACATGTACCCATGAATTATCACATAGGTGGCAGGACACTAAACATCGAAAGTGTGATGAGAGACTTAGGGACACAGGTGGATAGTGGTCTCACTTTCAATAACCACATCACCACATCAGTCAGGAAATCCTTCTATGTGGCACACCTCATCACTAAGGGCTTTTCATCCAGAAAAAAGGAGGTCATTGTCCACTGTACTCATCCCTCATTAGACCCATTATAGAGTATAATGCCCCGTTTGGTATGTACCTCATAAGACATCTGCAACAGCTGGAAAGGCCACAGAAATACCTCACTAAAAAAAATTACTTGCCTAAAGCAGATGCCATATGCTGACCATTTAAAAAAACTCCAGCTATACTCTGTGGCATATCATCTACTCAGAGGCAATCTCTGCTTAACATACAAGGCCATGTTAAACCCTGAGCTGTTGGACATGCTCCACTTCCCTCAGAGCCACACGCTCCAGGGATCTAAACCTTGTCATCACAATGAACAAAACATGATGGAGGGATAGGTTCCTCACCCAGAGACTCCCCATACTCTGGAATAGACTGCCCATACATGTCAAGCAGAGCGCCTCCTTGGCCCTCTTCAAAAGGAACCTTGATGATTGGATGGGAGATAGGAAATTCACCCCGGGGATCATGTCAGTCACCCTGCTAGACAGGGGTCCAGAGAAGTAAATATTGTGGGAAACAATATCCAGGGAATTGTTATGGCTAGGCTTGCATAGGCCTTAGGGCCGATAGCCTAGTACCAACCTATGAACCTATTATCCTAAATAGCAAAACAGCATATAAGCAATTTCTTTCCCTGGGAAAGAAATCGTTTGGCCACCTCCATTACTTTGCCATTTTCCTCACTATAGTGCAATCTCAGAATTGGTATATTTAAGTTGGGGGTGTGTGGGGGGCATAAATCGGGGAGTGGGAGGTGATGCCCCACACTTTATGTAATGTGTTGAAGTTTTTATTTTTATTTTTTATTTTTTGTGGAACAACATTTTTCTTTTCCCCTGTAAAAAAAAAAAAAAATGCCGTTCTGAGTATTCAGGGTTGTAAGCTTTCCCTTACCTCAGGTTGATAAATCAGCGTTCACTTTTTTAAGCATTCGCTGATTTAATAGAGACCCGATAATTATTTATACCAACTCTGAGATCACATTACAATGGGGAAGAGGGTAAATTCCCCAATCCTTACCGCACCACTATCCCAGTCAGAATGGTTCAATGAACCAAACTGTCAGCCATATGATCTTGACCATTTCAGCTTCAGCAATTTGGTCCTTTGACTAATTGACATAGGCCCATATTTGTATGCATGCATGTGCACCATACAGTTTTAAAATTTCCCTTTGGGAAGAAAATATTAGGCGCTTTTCTGCAAGACAGAATACCCAAAAATAATGTCATACACCATTTTAAAAGTCATCAAAGAATATAATGGTGTTTTCATACTGTTAACATCTAATGAAAGCTCCTTAAAAGTATGCATATGTCTGTGTCATTTCCTTTTTTTAGAAATTGTTTCTTTGGTTCCCTTTTCTTATATCTTATTTTCTTAGCTATTGTCTCCACTTCATCATCTTTTTCTTCCATATCTCAATCTGATTTCATTTTACAACAAGTTTGTGATGTAAAATATACCACAGCACCTTTTGAAAAGAGTAGGGACCTGATTCCAAAAGATTTCATCTCAGTGAACACTTACACTGAGTGCAGGTTTTTGGAATCAAGGAAGACTTACACTGAGAGCAACCATCTGGCTCTAGGGATGCTCTAGTGACATTTATATCATATAAAATTTTAAATCAGTTATTTACACACTCATTTTTTTACATTCATAACTAAAGTTATTTACAAGTTGGAAGCACAAAAAGACAAGTTATCAACACAAAAGAACTTAACTAACAGTTCTGTTTCTTTCAATACTTTGTCTTTTATATCTACCTTCTCTGCTCCACCCTTTCTTTGACAACCATCTTCTTATTTCAGCTAATATATCATCCTCTTCCATTTTTTTGTTGTATAAGAAATTCTCATATCTTTTTTTCACAGCATCCATATTGTCACAAACAGTACAATATCCCATTTATCAATGCCACATTTCTTTTCTTTGCCATATAATATAGTATACTATAATATAATATTTAGATTTATACATTTAAACCATTCCTATCTATAGTCATTTTAAACGTTTCCCAAATTCTTTATTCTTTTTGTAATCCAAAAAAAAAAGAAACAATGGGTTGTTGTTTCTTATTCACTACAATCAAAACATTTTTTGCCTCCATCACCTCATATTTCATGTTCCATTTCACAGGTAACCTGTCTAATAAAAGTTTCCAGAAAAAACTCTGCTTCATGAAAAAATTCATATCTTTTCTTCTGTCTTTTTTCCCTTCTTCATCTTCTTTTAATTCCTTCCATGGGTAATCATGTTATACCATTCTTTTCTTTTGGCATTGGGTTCATGTATTTTTAACTTCCATAATTTCATTTTTGTCATATTCTTTTTCTTCTGTCCTGTTACTTTTCTTTTATTTTCCCTGTTTTTCCCCATACATTTTTATAGTTTTCACATAGCATCTTACCTATCATTTGTTTTGTCTTTCTTTTATATTTCTCATTACCCAGAATAAATGCATAGATGCTAAGTGCACTGCTATATTTTTTTTAAATTCAACTCACCTTCGTCTGTTTTATTACAAATTATCCCTCTTCTCAATGAGTTCAGCCTTGAGCCACAAATTAAGCTAAAACATCAGTAATAACTTTTTTTTCCATTTGAGTCAGAAAAATATATATTCTTTGTTTTTCCTAGCACATGAGTATTCCATACATATGTGTTTTCCTGAAATGATAAGTAAACACATTTCCATCAAGGTAACAATGATGTATTTGTTCCTGTATCTCTCCACATTGACTTATCACACTTTCATACAAACCAAATGTCATGGCCAAGATTCGTAACTCTTTTTTTGTGAAATATATCACATTTATTGTTTTATCTCACCAAATCCCTTACCCTTCATTTTGTTCAACTGCATGCCATTTTTTTAACAGATTTTTAATCCTTATTGCAACTTAACTTATCTAACCCTTGTTTTTGTTATTAGCACTAAATCATCTACATATGCCTTACATATTAGAAATTCAACATTTCCTTCCATCTCACATCTTGCCTCCTCATTTCATATATGCATATATGTACTACTGCATTCATTACTAATGCAAAAAAAAAAAACACACATACACATTGGTATCCCTTCCCATCTATCCATTTATCTTAATTGTACCCTTACATTTTCATAAACATTCTTATTGCATTAATATTTTTCTCCTATGCTCTATACCTCTAAAATCTGATACAATGCTTTAGCTATGTCACATCCTATCAGTCTTGTGTCTTTATTTTCTTTCAGTATCATCTCTTTCACTTCTTTTACTATAATTAACGTATTTCTTTTTATGCCATAAATTGCTTCTCATACTATGTCATCCAATACTTTCTCCATCCTTTTTTATATTTTCATAAATATATTATAGTCAGTATTCCCTAGTGTTATGTGGCTCCATTTTTTATATATTTTCTTTCACTCTTTTTCCATACAAATGTTATCACCCCACCACATATGTCGTCTTCTATTTTATGTTCCTTCATCCTTTCATTAAATATTTTTTAAAAACTCATAACTCATAACTTATACCATCCTTCCTTCCTTCCTTCTCTTATTTTTACTTCTTTTATAAATAAAAAAAATCTTTGCCTATGCAACAATCTTTTCATGCAGCTGTTTTTCTATGTTCTGTATTTTGTCACTTCCTTTTTATATAAAGTTTCCTTATATTTCATCTTATTTCTTTTTATTCTTCTCTCCACTTCTAAATATAGTTTATACCACTGCTTATATATTATCCACCACGGCGTCCATTTTTTAATAAAATAGTCGTACTATCATATGATCTTACCATAACATTTTCTCTCTCTCTGTCTCTTGTCATTTTTTTCTTCCTTTTTAAACACTGCAGTTAATGTCTTTATCCCTTTCCCTCCTTTATTATTTCATTGTCTTCCCCATTCTAGCCCATATTGGTCTATGATCTGAAAACTGCCAATTGTACTCCCAATATTTCTTTCATGTCTTTAGCATAAGTGATATAATCAATTTCAGTCTTAAAAATTCCCCTTTTGTATATTACTTCTATGTTCTTTTCTATTTTTAAATCTCTATATTTTTATTAAATCCCTTAACATCTAAATATCCTGTGTTATTTTTCCCTTTTCTTTACTCAGGTTACAGTTAAAATTTTATACCATCACAATTGGCATATTTAATAACACATTTTTTGTATTCTTCAAACACCTGTTTTCTGTCTATTAGTATATGCACAAGTCACTGTTACTCTTATACATTTTTGTCTCATTCTCATATCACTCATCACTACCCTTCCAGGTACTACTATTGTTATAATTAAAATTCTTATTTTTTTATTTTTATATGAATTCCTAGTCCAGGACATGTCTCATTTGCTACCAACCAAACAGTATGCCACCACCCCCCATACTAACTGTATTTTTTTCTTTTTTTCTTCTTTGTTACATCTAGTATCTAGCAAACAAAAACATACATTTTTATTTTTTACACCATTCCACCACTACCACCAAACCTCCTATATCATTTATAATGCTAGTCACATTTAATGCTAAAATTCCTATATCATACTTTTCATTTTTTGTCAGTGTTTCACTTCCAGTTCTTCCTTTTCTTTCCCTAAGTCTCCCACCAACTGATTTTCACTATCTTGTTCTTTTCCTGTCCCAGTTCCTCCCTCTTCTTCCTCTTCGCATTCTAAAACTGCAGATCTGTTCTCCTCTTTGTGTATTAATAACCTCACTTCGAACTATTATTCCTTCTCTAAGTACTGCTACATTGTTTAATGTTTCTTCAGTAGCCCACATTCCCCATACCAGTTTCTCCTTCTCTTTCAACATCTTCTGTAATAATATTTTCTACTGCTTCTCTTTCTTCTGAGTTTTCCTCTTCATCTACTCTTTCCTATTCTAATATGGCAAAGGCTTAAAATTATTGGCTATATGTCACATCTCCCCACATTGGCCGCACCATCGTTTGTTACAGTCTTGCACTAAATGATTTTCATCCTCACAGAAATAACATGCTTTGGGTTGACCCCAATATCTGACAAATTCACTCTTACCATTCACAATTATTTGTATTTGAAATAAATTAAATTTCTCCATCTTCAACATCCATTTTTACCCAGACTTCTGAATCCCTAGTAATTACATTTCTGTCATCACATATATTTTTTTTAATTTCATGTACTTTATTACATAGCGAATGAAAAAAACTGCTTTAACTGATACTCCTCCATATCTGAAGTCCTAAAGTGCACATTTATTATACTTTTAGTTGTAGTCCCAAGCTCTGAAATAGTCTTTTCATGGTGCTACTGCATTTCTCTTTTCAGTCTCAGTCATACTTTTTTCCAGCAAGTTAAAACTTTCAAATGTCACTTTATAAAAATGAATAAAAATATAGCTACCACACCGCTAGATCCACTCCCTGAGTAAACGTAGTATAAACAGCCAAAAACAATAATCGGGAGTGCGCTAAGGCAGGCAACAAGTTCTTTCATACAACTACGTATGCGTGAGGATTAATGTCTCTTGTGACTTATATATTAACTGCTCTTCAGCTCAATATTAAACCACTCTTCAGCTCAATATTAAGTCACTTCTCACCTCTAGGATACGTATCTTCAAATAGTAACACTTCGCCAAATAAGTTTGGGTTCCACTTACTTCACCATATGGAATAGGACTTAATCCACCAGAAGAATACACTTGACAAACAGTATCTCAGTCAGTCGCTATGACTTTATTAACACAAATGAGGAGATAGGCTAGCGCTTTCACCCGTAGGCTTCTTCAGGCCACTAACATTCAATTGATACTGGTTCTTTTTATACACATCTATTCCCTTTAATTATGATGTCACATCCTGTATCAATCAATTAATGCCTTGCATAAAATCTTCTATGATATACGAGCGCTGTAAATACATATCTAAACATATTAAGTCTTGTATAAAAAACTCTTCTAAAAGATCTCTTTATAAAATATGTATACTAAAGTCACATATATAGTATAATATAATATAAAAAATATTTCATTTAATAAAAACATATAAGAAACATATATTGTATTTCTATATATATGTATATATAAGCATAAAATCTTAAACTTTATTTCGTCCATACTTAATGTTCCTATACATATATATATTAAACATTTCTAAACTAAAATGCATATAAATACTTATAAGTGAGACTCTTCCAGTATATATAATTAGCATTTCTAAAATTTATGTTAATAAGCGAAACTCTTTTAAAAATATATAATTAGATATGCATTATATAATACATTTTGTACATAAATGCATGCAAATATATATACTTGTTATAAATATTAGACCCATACATTGTCAGCAAATTTTTGCTATTCTGAGTCTAAATAAAATTTGCACATAAAATACAATATAGATACTTTAAAATTGTCATATTCATATGAATAGTGTATCATTAGCATAATTCTAGAGTATAAGCAAAATTAAGTCCTATCCCCATTAGATAGTATCATAGACCTCCAACATTAATATATATCATATTTTATGAAAAACTGTTCTTCATTTATTCTTTTCTAATAGATACTAGAGTGTATCATAGCTTCCTAGCTTTTAGTACTGCTTTAATGGGAACTCTGTCATTTATTCCTGGTAGTTGGTCAGCCCTAAATCTGATTATCCATTTCATCTCGTTCTGTTCTGTTCTATTTGATATATCCCCACGTCTAATGGTAACATTATTAATTTGAAGGACCATGAACTTAAACTTATGATCTAACGATGTTTCTTGTACATGTTTATAAAGTGCATTATTGCAAGATTTTATTTTAATATTATATGTATGTTCTCTCATTCGATCCTTCAATCGTCGATCTGTCTTGCCTACATAAAATGCACAGCAATTTGTACATGTAGCAAGATAGACCACGTGGGCTGTGTTACATGTGGCTTGTACAGGAAATGTATAACATTGTTGTGTAACAGGATGTATAAACGTAGCTGTTTCATTAATTAATGAACAATATCTACATTTGTTGCATGGTCTAGTTTTCCCTATATTATGATGTTGATTTTCATTTCCTACCCTATTTGGGCCACATAACATCCGATATAGATTCAATTTATTCTTATATAGAAATTTAGGATAACTACCTACTATGTCTAGTATGCTAGAATCTGTGGTTAATATATCCCAATACTTCCTATATACTTCTTTTATGCCCCTAACATCTTGTGTATGGTATATAGAGACCTTCACTCCTTGCATCATATAATTCACAGCAGTTTCAGTGTCCATTTCCCTTTTATTGCTGCTATCTGCAAAATATGGATATGCTACATTTTCTCTCATAATATCTATGTCTTGTAAACCTGCATCTATTTCTTCTATTCTATATGATCTATCCAAAAAATTTTTGTTTCAACTCATCTATTTCACTTTTATATCCTATATCAGTTGAATTAAGCCATGAAGCCCTTATTACTTGGCCTCTAACTATATTTTTAAAAGTAAATCCTGGGTGCATACTAGTTCTATGCAATAACGAGTTCCTATAACAGCTCTTCCTGTACACTCCAGTATTAAAAAGGCCATTGGATAGCCTCTCTACATACACATCTAGGTAAGGTATTACTTCTCTAGATGCTTCCATCGTGAACTTTAGGTATTCTGTAGTCAAGTTTACCTTCTCTAAAAAATCAAAAAGTTCTATCTGTTCAGTTTTCCAAATAAGGAAGAGGTCATCTACAAACCGTGTGTAGAACTGAACTTTATCTTTAAATTCTATCATCTCAAATAAATTCCTCTCTTCCCAATCAGCCATGACCAGATTGGCGTAGCTATTGGCACAGGATGTGCCCATAGCTACGCCATCTTTCTGTATGTATACCTGGCCATGGAATGCAAAAATATTATTACATAAGACTACTTCCATCAAATTACATATCACATCAATATGAGCATGTGTATAAGTTTTGTCCCTACTCAAACATCTACGAATACATTCTAGGCCCTCTTTATTGGGTATCACAGTAAACAGGGACTGAACATCTAGCGTGACCAGCCAATTACTTTCTTTTTCATTAATTTTTGAAGTCTCATCATATAACATCATTAGAAACTGTTTGGTGTCCCTCAAGATATGGATATATTTATCCACTACTGGTCTCAAAATAGATTCTAAATATAGGGAAATGGGTTCTGTCACCCATCCTCTGCCTGCCACTATGGGTCACATAGGTGGATTTGTAGGATGTTTGTGAATTTTAGGGACTCCTTGTATACAAGCTAAAGTAGGATTATCGACCAAAAAATATCTCAGTAACTCTTCTTTTATTTTACCCTGTCTATATAATTCATTTAGTGTCGTCTTTGCACGCACTATAATTTTATCTACTTCATTTGAGTCAATTTTCCTATAAAACTGCTCATTATTCAACATATCTTTCATACTTATAATATATTGCTTCATGTCCATCACAACCGTTGGTCCACCCTTATCAGCTGGTCTGATCATTATACTTGAGTCATTCCTCAGGGTTCTAAGTGCTACTCTTTGCTTGGGATTTAAATTTCCATACCACTTTTTTCTCTTATTCCTTTTCTCATGTTCATATAATTCCTTTTCTACTAATTTGGAAAATGCATCAATCAATGGATGAGGATGGGAATATAAGTGCTGGGTTTTTTAAATGGATACCTTTCAAGTGTGTTATTCCCAAAATCTAGTTTTAGTTGTAAATTACGTGTGAACATTTTTAAATCTGCTACATTCTCTGTAATGTCACTCTTACTAGATGGGATAAATGTTAATCCTTTTTCCAAGATATAACATTCCTCACTTGATAACTGTCTGCTTGATATGTTCCATATTAAAGATTTGTGGTCCCTTGCCACATCTTCTTCAATGTTGGCCCTACATATTGTATTTCTGCTGCTCTCTTTTTCTGTCGCCCCCTGCTCGTGGATCGATCTCTCCCCCCCCTCCTCTCCAATGATCCGCAATAGGGAAAGGGGCTTTATAATTATGGCTATTAGTTTTAACATTATCATGGGGGCTGTTACTAGTCTTACTTTTTGTAGGTGTACCTGTGGCTCCCCCACCATCTATGTTGTAAAACAAAACAGGATCTCGTCCACCACAAAAAGTAGAAAATCACATTTATTTAGACAACAACAAAAGATGAGCGCTTTCGCGTACTCAGTATACGCTTCTTCAGATCTAATGCATCCATTAAAATAGTGATCCTTATATACACAAAAATTCTCTAATTAATTATTCAATCATCCAATAATTAGAATCAATCAATCTAATTATACCAGTTAAAAAAGAAAGGTAGACGAGTTGGAATGCAGTATAACACAGGCTGATAACCATACAAAAAACAGTCTGCAATATCTCAAACCATATAGCGAAAAATTCTTTAATACTAACTAAATATCAAAAAATATATCACAAAAATCACATAGCAGTTATAACCTATTATCAAAAAAAAAAAAAAATATATATATATATATATATATATATATATATATATATATATATATGTGTGTGTGTGTACATGCAAAAACTATCCAATTCATAAGGTTCGATTAATAAAAAAGAATAAAAATGTATATGAACATATGAACATTCTAATACAAGGACTAAAAAAGGAAACATATAAAATCTTTCAAAAATATATATAATAAACCTAAAAAAGCTAGAAAAACATATATTAAGATGTATGTATATATATGTCTAGCTATAAATAGTTAATCAAAACTTATGTATTAAACAATATAATATTAATACCTGAAATAGAGACTAAATCTATATAAAGAACATATGACATGGAAATGTCAATATAGGTATAGGTGTAATAAGAAACATGGGTATATGTTAATACTGTACATAAATAAGACATATCTTATTAAAATCAAAACAGACATGAGATATAACTTTGAGTATATTCTCTACATTATAATATGCAATAGATTATATATTATTATTATTAATGTATACATATAGAGCATGTCTAATACGCTTATTTATAAGCCATCAAGTTCAAGATATAGGTGGGTTATTTCAAACTGCGATCTTTTAATGAAGACCTGATGCTGACATATTGATTCAGCCCAGGTGGGTGATGTGCTTTTAAACGTAATATCCAGCTGAGTTCGATCTTTTCTAACTCATTAAATATATCACCCTTCCTTTTGCTAGGTGTAACAAGCTGCAATATTCTAAACTTGAAAACATGTCCTGGATTGCTATTAGCATGTTTTGATAGGGCATTCTTTTGATCGTTTTTCTTTATATCATACATATGGTTATAAATTCTTTCCTTTAAATGCCTTGTTGTCATTCCTATATAAAAAGCCTCACAATTTTGGCAATCCGCTAAATATATCAAGTTGAAATTATCACAACTGGCTGTAAAGTTAGGTTCAAATTTAAAATCAATTGATGGATGTACATAAACTTGCTCAGTTGTAATGTGTAAGCACATATTGCACGCATGACATGGGTATGTGCCCAGTCTATTATTAGAACCTCTTATAATGTCCCCCTTTTCTGTCTTATTAGACTTTTCAACACATAATAATCTCTTAAGATTTTTGCTATTGGTATATACAAAAGCAGGTCTTTCACCTACTAATTTCTTTATCTCAATGTCTGTCAACAGAATATGCCAATTTTTATTTATAATGCTAGTAATAGATTTATTGTCACTAGTAAATCTAGTATTAAAACTAACATCATATTTTCTGAATATGTAAGGACATTGTGTATTAATGGTCCCATCTCTAATTTTATATAATGTTTCTGATGGTGTAAGGGACGCTTTTATAGAAGATATCATCTTTGGATCGTAGCCCCTCTCTATGAACATCCTCTCTAATAGATGACTTTGTGTTAGTAAATCTATAGGATCTTTGCATAACTTACTGATTCTAATAAATTGACTCTTTACAATATTATAAAATACATGCCTAGGATGCATGCTATTGAAGTGTATAAGTGTGTTCTTCCAACATGATTTCCTATAAATCGACATATGCAAAAAGCCATGTTCATCCTTCTTGATAGTGATGTCAAGAAAATCTATCTTATTATAAGAATGTTCTACTGTAAACCTGAAAAAAGATGTAGTCGATTCCAGATGTTCTATAAACGACATAAGTTCATTAATAGTACCTTTCCAAAATATAAGAACATCATCTACAAAACGCTTGTATAATAATATTTTCTGAAAATTTTCATTGTTAAAGAGATGAAGACATTCCCAATAATAAACTACTAAGTTTGCATAGGTGTTAGCACAGGGAGTGCCCATGGCTACTCCCCACTGTTGCAAAAATAGATCTTTGTCATACATAAAAACATTATTAGATAATATTAATTCTAACAAAGCATTAAGTAGAATCTGATCATTACTACTAAATTTATTACTATTATTAATAAGACATCTAATAGCATCTGTACCATAGCTGTTAGGGATAGATGTAAAAAGATTTTTAACATCTATACTTACTAAAAGACAATCTGTAGGAAGACCTTTATCAAAAGTATTCAGGTCTTCTAACAGCTGGTATGTGTCTTTTAATATAGAAGGAATTTCTGTAACTAGAGGTCTTAATTTCTTTTCAATGTAAACAGAAATAGTTTCTGTAATCCATCCATTCCCCACAACTATAGGGTGTAATGGAGGTGGTAGTATGTTCTTGTGTACTTTGGGTAAGCCCTTTATGTATGGAATTCTTGGTTGTTCCACCAGAAAGTATGAATATAATTCATGGTTTATTTGCCTACACATCAAGAAGTCATAAAGTTCCTGATGGACCTCATAAATCAGTTTTTCTAAATCAGTCCGTTCTATTTTCCTATATGTGTCCACATCATTCAACATAGTTCGCATACTGTTATCATATACATTAGAATCTAATAAAACAATACCCCCTCCCTTATCAGCTGGTTTTACAACAATATCATTATCACGCTGTAATGAATATATCACATTCCATTCAATATTTGAAACATTAGTATACAAATGCTTAGTTCTTCGATTAGAAAAATATAAATAAAAGTCATTTTCACAAGCTTTTAAAAAGCACTCCACGACTGATGGTAACGTCGGTGTAAAAGTACTTTTTCTTTTAAAGCCGGAGCACACTATATTAGTGGCTTCAGAAGGTTTATTTTTGTTAAAAAAGTGCTTCAAAGTAATGGAGCGTGTAAAAAGTCGCAAATCAATCAAAATCTCACTGATGTTACTGACCTGTGCGGGTATGAAGGAGAGCCCTTTATTAAGTAGGGCATGCTCAGTCTCTGTGAGAACACGGCTAGATATATTTCCTTTTGGTTCTCCCTCGACTGTTCGATCTGCTTTGAGATGTCCTTTGAAACTTGACTGGTAACGGTAAAAAACCTTCTAAATTTCCTTGTTTCACTTTAGGTTTTTCTCCCAACACAACTTGGTTCTGTCGTTCTAATGCTTGCTGATTGGGAGGGGGAGTGTCCATGATATCATGTGCCATAGAATGTACTGTTTCTGTTCGTGACGTCGACACATTATCTATAGAATTTAGGTCTCTTAAAAGGGGGATAGTTTGCTGGGTATTAGAGACCCTCACCTCATTTGAAATAGAGGAATGTTCTTCTTGTACATTATCAATGTTAATATGATTAATTCTGGTATCATGATGTCTGGGCCAAACAAATACTTGACCATTATGAAAGTCAATGTGGTCTCTTTGAAGTTTACGTGATTTCACAAGTTGAAGTTTGTCACCATAAGCAGACACTTGGCTATATAAATTATCAAGTCTATGAGAAAATATTTCCCCTTTAAATTTAGTTGAAATCTCTTTAAACAAAGTGTCAGCTTTAGAGATCAAATCCTTTTCAGTTGGTGAAAGATAGTCAATGAGTAATTTTATGTAGTTAAACCCAAGATCTAGGTTTAACTGTTGCCATCTTTTTAAGAGCTCAGGATGATTTTCGCCATAAGACGGCATACATAATACTCTCATCCCTCTAGGTATGAATTTAAAATGTAAGCAGGCTTCAAGGTGTCACCTTTGCCAAGTAAGCCTGAACAGTCTATAAAGTATATTTTCTAGTTCTTTATATAGAGCATTAAATTCAATTTGTATACTTGTATTACCTTTGTCCAAAGATGTAGTTAATACTGAAAGTTCGATATTAAGTAAAGGATTGTCTCTCATTTCAGTTAGTGCATTCCATTTCCTAACCGGAACATGTTTGTCAGGAACATAATCCAATTCTACCGTGGAAGTATCCATCGTGTGGAGGCAGCAGAGCGTAAAATAAAAAGTAAGGTACAAAACACAACCTCAGCTGGCTCCTAAAGGTCTTCTCCGTAAAATAAAATCCAATGCAGTAAAACAAAACAGGATCTCGACCACCACGAAAAGTAGAAAATCACATTTATTTAGACAACAACAAAAGATGAGCGCTTTCGCGTACCCAGTGTACGCTTCTGCAGATCTAATGCATCCATTAAAACAGTGATCCTTATACACACAAAAATTCTCTAATTAATTATTCAATCATCCAATAATTAGAATCAATCAATCTAATTATACCAGTTAAAAAAGAAAGGTAGACAAGTTGGAATGCAGTATAACACAGGCTGATAACCATACAAAAAACAGCCTGCAATATCTCAAACCATATAGAGAAAAATTCTTCAATACTAACTAAATATCAAAAAATATATCACAAAAATCACATAGCAGTTATAACCTATTATCAAAAATATATATATATATATATATATATATATATATATATATATATATATATATGGGTGTACTTGCAAAAACTATCCAATTCATAAGGTTCGATTAATAAAAAAATAAAAATGTATATGAACATATGAACATTCTAATACAAGGACTAAAAAAGGAAACATATAAAATCTTTCAAAAATATATATAATAAACCTAAAAAAGCTAGAAAAACATATATTAAGATGTATGTATATATATGTCTAGCTATAAATAGTTAATCAAAACGTATGTATTAAACAATATAATATTAATACCTGAAATAGAGACTAAATCTATATAAAGAACATATGACATGGAAATCATACATCAGTCGTGGAGTGCTTTTTAAAAGCTTGTGAAAATGACTTTTATTTATATTTTTCTAATCGAAGAACTAAGCATTTGTATACTAATGTTTCAAATATTGAATGGAATGTGATATATTCATTACAGCGTGATAATGATATTGTTGTAAAACCAGCTGATGAGGGAGGGGGTATTGTTTTATTAGATTCTAATGTATATGATAACAGTATGCGAACTATGTTGAATGATGTGGACACATATAGGAAAATAGAACGGACTGATTTAGAAAAACTGATTTATGATGTCCATCAGGAACTTTATGACTTCTTGATGTGTAGGCAAATAAACCATGAATTATATTCATACTTTCTGGTGGAACAACCAAGAATTCCATACATAAAGGGCTTACCCAAAGTACACAAGAACATACTACCACCTCCATACGA
>NC_056745.1:625943297-626108143 GCF_019279795.1 Protopterus annectens | reverse complement strand
TAGGTTAGAAAGGTTGGTAGGACAGATTTAGTACTTTCTGATGTAAGTGATGAATCTGTAATTTACTAACACCCAGGAGTATTTTTAGAATTATAGTTTGCTATAGAAGTCCTAATATGTGTAATGAAAATATAAGCATTTTTTTGACAACCTTGAATCAAGATTAGCTTATGATAATTTAACTTTATTGAGAGATTTTAATTATCTAGATATTGAGAGGAGGACACTTAGTTCTTCAAATTAAATTACTAGGAAATATATTGGAATCATTAGTTTTTACATTATCAGTCAGTATCATACTGTACTAAAAAAGATAAATGATCAAAATGTCATTAGCAAAACTAGAGTTGGTGTCTCATTGGGACTGATTGACCATAATTCATTATGTTTTAAAATCCAGGCTATAAGGTCTTCAATTACAAAACAGACATTTTATAATTACAATAAGATTGATTATAATTTTATTAAAATAGTATTAAGAATAGAAATTTGAATATACAGGAATTAAGTCAACCTTTAGTGTGCATTGTTTTTGGAAGGCAGCTTCCCTAATGTTAATTCCCATAAAAATCTGTTCATTCATTTTCTTTTTTAATCATTTGTTTTCCAAAATACTTATTTTTATTTCTTTTCCCATTGCTTTGAATTTACCAAATAAAACATCTGCTTTATATCTGCTATATCTACTATATTAACCGTCCCACTTATCTTTCTTCCATGTTCATATCCAGTACTTTCCTTATCCTATTTTTCTCATATATTTTACTTCTTCAGCCCACAGCAGGATTCTATAAATTAAAACATTTTATTATTTTCATTCTAGTCTTTATTGAATATAATTTGGAGCCCCATAAAAATTCAAAACATAGTTTCAAAAATATTTTTCAATTTTTCATACATATTTACATTCGCTTAATAATTATACTGGCCCATTATCTTTGCATTTATCAAATATACTTTTTCCACTGAAATCTTAAAAGCTTTCCACTTGATATTTATTAATCTAGCTATACTATCCAATATTTTGTACCTCTCTTATTGAAAAAATATTACCCAGCTATTCTGTCTCCCAATTCATTTGACTTCCCCTTGTTTATTCTGTCCCATTGTCTTCTTAAACTCTCTCTGAACTGTCGTGATAGTAGCATCTTTCATCCACAGTCAGTTAATATAACTAAATCTTCTCATCATCAAATACAAATAAAAATAAAAATAAAATCTGCAGATAAAAAAAAATACATGCAATTTTAATTATATTTTCTATTCTCAATTTTATCACTTCTTTTATGGCTCCAGTTATTACAGTATCCCACTTAAGCAGTCCTCTTGTTGTTGAAAGCTACATTAAGCAGTCCTTTTGTTGTTGAAAACTACATTTCATTGTAACCTCTTATCCAATATAACCATTAACTAAAATAGTTATGTTAATTCTACATTCTCACATTTCTCTTTATGAAATCTCCCAAAAACCTCACTAAAACCACATGTTTCTAACAGAACTCACACAATCATGATTCATAATACCAGAATCATTTGTATACAATAGCTTAACAATTTGCCCCTTCAGCATTTATAAGAATAAACCAAGAAAAGCACAAGGCACTGCTCCATTACAATAAAGGCTGTCTTTAAATACTCCTGGACTTAACCGTCCAAAAAATCGAAATCCTAGGGTAGTCTGAAAAAATTATTTAATAAAGAACTATGCCACAAATGGCTATAAAAACACGAAAATAAGTACAGTACATAGCAATTATTCACTGATTTAGTGCTTTCATCTCCAGTCGGAGACTTCTTCAGAATCAATTTTCCATCACAAAAGTCAGAGTTTATACAAGTTCCAAGGCAGTGTTATTGGTTGGCAATAAATTACTTAATTAATACTTGTAATTTAAAGGTCAAGTGTGCAAAAAGCAGAAACAGTAAAAAACATAAGGTTAAAATACAGAAGTTTGGATCAAGTTGTTCACATTATTTGTGATAACTTTTACTTAGCTGTCTTCTTGTTAAAAGAACATGATTAATCAATCCAATAATATATATATTCATACATATTAATTAATCCAAGTATATAAATATTTACAAATATAAACAAATATTTAAAAATATAAATAAACTTGTATGTATATTAATTAAAAACTCCACAATATAATAATAGTGTAAAAATAATGATGATGGAAGGAAATAAATATGTATATATGGTTCCCATTCAGAAGCCTGAAACATCATAAGCCTGAAAATCAAAATCCTGAAACTAAAAGCCTGAAAATTCAGAATCCTGAAAACTCAAAATCCTGAAAGCCCAAAATCCTGAAAGACCAAAATCCTGAAACTCAAAATCCTGAAAACACAAAATAGACATACTGATGTCATTTTGGCTTTGCTGTTGTTAGCCCTGTGGTGTTAGGTCATGCGTTGGGGTCAGGTAAGTGTGCGTTGGTTTTATTTTAGGTTAGGGCGGTTTAAGTGAGTTAGGGTTAGGGCGCAGGTTAGGCATGTATGCAATAGTGACAAATATTGGGGTTAGGGGTGGTTTAAGTGAGTTAGGTTAGGCGCTGGTCAGGTGAGTGTGTGATAGTGACGGACCTTAGGGTTAGGGTTAGGGTCAGGGTCAGTTGGTAGATATTAGTGTCTTTATAGTGACATATTAGCATTATTTGTGTTTTCAGGATTTTGAGTTTCAGGATTTTGGTCTTTCAGGATTTTGGGCTTTCAGGATTTTGAGTTTTCAGGATTCTGAATTTTCAGGCTTTTGGTTTCAGGATTTTGATTTTCAAGCTTATGATGTTTCAGGCTTCTGAATGGGAACCGTATATAAATATATGTACTACATTAAAAAGTATTTGGCTTTCTGTAGAACTTGTTGGAGCTACTACATAGGAAAAACGGAACGTCACCTTAGGACCAGAATTTATGAACATATTAGATATATAAACAAGCATAATGAAAACAATGCCCTGTATAGACATGCTTTGACATGTAAGGAGGCAAATTATAAATTTTGGGTATTGGAAGAAGTTAACCACCCAGAAAGGGGTGGTGATTGGGAAACACAGTTGGAATTCCGAGAAATGATTTGGCAATTGAGACTTGATGCATGTTGTAGTAAGGGTCTCAATGACCATATTTCCATTACTCCCACATTAAAACTCCTTGCAGCTGACCCAAAGAGGCATGGGTATAATAGTATTCACAATATAAAACAATTTGATAATATATGAGTATTTTTACTTTTTCTATCAGTGTATGTAAAGGATTTTTGAATCAATATATATATTTTATTTTTTATTTGAAGACTTTTTAACGTGGTACATATATTTATATACATATATATTTCCTTCCATCATCATTATTTTTACACTATTATTATATTGTGGAGTTTTTAATTAATATATTAATATACACACAAGTTTATTTATATTTTTAAATATTTGTTTATATTTTTAAATATTTATATACTTGGATTAATTAATATGTATGAATATATATAATATTATTGGATTGATTAATCATGTTCTTTTAACAAGAAGACAGCTAAGAAAAAGTTATCACAAATAATGTGAACAACTTGATCCAAACCTCTGTGTTTTAACCTTATGTTTTTTATTGTTTCTGCTTTTTGCACACTTGACCTTTAAATTACAAGTATTAATTAAGTATTTTATTGCCAGCCAATAACACTGCCTTGGAACTTGTATAAACTCTGACTTTTGTGATGGAAAATTGATTCTGAAGAAGTCTCCGACTGGAGATGAAAGCGCTAAATCAGTGAATAATTGCTATGTACTGTACTTATTTTCATGTTTTTATAGCCATTTGTGGCATATTTCTTTATTAAATAATTTTTGCAGACTACCCTGGGATTTCAATTTTTTGGACAGTTAAGTCCAGGAGTATTTAAAGACAGCCTTTATTGTACTGGAGCAGTGCCTTGTGCTTTTCTTGGTTTATTCCATTGTGGTTATGGTTATTTATAAGAATAGCACTTACTAATTCCCTATCATTAATAATTCCTTTATTTTCCCACTTACTCTCCATTACTTTTGATGAACATATCTGAAACAATTTTGTTAAAAGTTAGCAGTCACTATTACAAAGTGCTATCAGGTTTTAGTTTTCAGTTACTTATTATTGGGTCTTCTGCCATAAATGCTTTATAACTATTTTAAATAGTCTCCTTTTATTCCATTGGTATACCAATCATTTATTAATTTCAGGATATCACTACACATTTTCTTATAGAAATTGTATCCTATCCCTTCAATTTATGTAGAAATATATCATACTGTTCTTTACACCAAAGTTCTGTGAGAGTAAATGCTTTGTTTTTTGTTCCTTCTTCTTTCCTAAACACTTACTTTTCGTATATGTTTTAAATTTCTGAACTTCATTATAAGCTTTCTTTACATAAGATATTAGACCCTGCATAATTTTCTCTTATAATTTTAATCTTTCCCTTCATCATCTAATACTATATACATTATTGACTTCTTACATTTTACATTCTTCCCTAATCAGTTAGCTGCAACTTTCCTGCCCTAACCGTCATTCCGTCACCATTAGAAATATTTAATTTTATTCACATTTGCCTTATAAATACATTCCTCAATCATTCTTATTTCTTCACTCTTTTCCTGGTCAATACAATACAACCTATCAGCTGCCTTCTTATATTCCATTTTCTCCATTTCTTTTGGTATTTTATTCTTTCCAGCCTAAAGATGCCTCCATTTTTTCTTCCCCACCTTCAATCTGCAATCCAGTTCTACTTCAGTAGAATTCCTTCATTCCTATATGCTATTTCTACAAAATAAAATAAAATAAAAATAATAACTATTCCTTCTTTTAAATCATTCATTTACTCCAATGTTTCTATTTGCACTTGCAACACCTCTCTGTATTACAGTTACAGTATGCTATATACCAAACTCACTAACAAGAGCTTTAGGATTTGAAACCTCTTCATGTACTGATTTAATGAAAACTTCTTTAATTGCTGCTGAAAAATAAAATAATGAATTTATATTTTTAAAATTCCCGTATAATAGGTATATGATATTTTTATGTAGCTGTAGTTTCCCCTATTTTACAGATTTCTTTATATTCTTCTGCATCAGCACTTTTCCCAC
Organism: Protopterus annectens; assembly: GCF_019279795.1. Taxonomy (NCBI): domain Eukaryota; kingdom Metazoa; phylum Chordata; order Ceratodontiformes; family Protopteridae; genus Protopterus; species Protopterus annectens. Next base: position 626,103,014 of record NC_056745.1, on the reverse strand, counting down.
CTACCACAGAAAAATATGTTTTAACTGGAATATAATTCACAATGACAGGCACTTGACTCAGACACTAATGCATACAATTCTCCTTCGGCTTATGGTAACCATCAGTGATGTGAAAATCAACAACCTTCACACTTTGTACTTCCATAATGAGTAAGGAGGCAATGTCTATATTTTTTAAAGATGCTAGTACAAATCTGCCTCCTTTACTAACAAACCTCAGTTCTTTCTATCTTCATTTTCTTTGCTCATTAAATTGATTAAAACTTTATCTTCCATATCATTTCACAATAAATAATCTTGATATAATCCTTAACAGTATTAAAGCCATCCCTACTCGGCAAAACAACTTCTGCTATACTGGATCCTCCTTATTCAATCTGTAAAGAGTATGGGTACTTTATTTACAATAACCAAGTTTATTCACAATAACTAATAATAAAAAGAAATTCACAAATTATGTATAACTAGACTAAGCTCATATGTAGATTGTATACTAACATTTTTTAAAATTATTTTTCACCTTAGCATAATCTCTTGCTGCTATAACCAAGATGTAATTTTTTTATTACATGTTTAACATCCCACTTGTTTTGTTTTTTTTAATCTTTTTTTTCCCTTTCTTCCATATGAACCATGCACATGGATCTACTCTGTCAACATTTTGAACATCACCATTTTTATATAATCAGTACAGCATAATTTCCATGAGCACTTTTGCATAGCATAAGGTTTTGTCTTCTTTACATACTGTCTTCCAAAAAACCTCTCATTCTTTTACATTCTGAAAACACGTGTAGTTTCATCATCTCTGACCATTGTGATGCCTTTTCAAATCTTTAGATTCCATGAAAATAATAACTTTCAAATATCATATCATAAAATATCTTTCTATCTTCATAACTCTATTATATACTTGCTTTCCATTACTTTAATTTCTATAGTATTCTTGTATATCGTTTTCTTATACAATTTTTATTTTTCCTTTCATACCTCCTTTGCAAAACTCTGGATATTTTTCTATCATGATTTTATTAAATAAATGCTGCTTATTATATTTTATAACTCCGAAAATCCAAAATTAACGCACGAAAAATCACTGTGTTCAGTAATCCTTTTTTTCTCCTTTGCATTGTTCAGACTCCCTCTTTTAATGGGATTTAATCATGACTACCAAATTGTAAAAACAATAAATATAACAATATTGTTTCTTTACTCAACAAAAGCATTGTCTAACTAGCAACACATATTCAAAAAATGATGTGGCTTGAAATGATGTGCAACCTTACATACGTTACAAAGTGGCTAAGCTGACTGCAGAAAATGGACAGCTTTGCAGAGATTCCGAGATTGAAAAATATACATTTCAATTGCAGTTTCTGATATTTTTCCTCAAAAGACTAAGTTGTTTGACGATGTCTGTACTTCAGCAAGGACAATAACAAAAGAGCAGAAGATTTAGGAAGCAATTTACTAGTGCAATGGAAGGACAAAGCAAAAATCTAGAAATTAGTCAGTTACAATGGATGAAAGAAATAATATTTCAGACCTTCTCAACTTTTAATGTGTTTCTATGATCATCATCATCTTCTTTCAGCTGTTCCCATTAGGGGACGCCACAGCAGATCACCTGTTTCCATTTCTTCCTGTCCTCTGCATCTTGCTCTGTCACACTAACCACCTGCATGTCCTGTCTCACCACATCCATAAACCTTATCTTAGGCCTTCCTCTTTTCCTGTTACCTGGTAGCTTCATCCTTAGCATCTTTTTCCCAATATACTCAGCATCCCTCCTCAGCACATAACCAAACCAATGTAATCGTGCCTCTCTGGCTTTGTCTCCAAACCTTCCAACCTGGGCTGACCCTCTAATATACTTATTCCTAATCCTGTCTACCCTCGTCACACCCAGTGCAAATCTTAACATCTTTAATTCTGCCACATCCAGCTCAAACTCCTGCCTTTTTGTCAATGCCACTGTCTCCAACCCATATAACATAGTTGGTCTCACTACCCTCTTGTAGACCTTCCCTTTCACTCTTACAGGTACTCGTCTGTCACAAATCACTCCTGACACTGTTCTCCACCCACTCCATCCTACCTGTACTCTCTTCTTCACCTCTCTTCCACACTCACCATTACTCTGAACTATTGACCCCAAGTATTTAAACTCATCCACCTTCGCCACCTCTACTCCTTGCATCCTCACCATTCCTCTATCCTCCCTCTCATTCACACACATATATTCTGTCTTAGTCCTGCTGACCTTCATTCCTCTTCTCTCTAGAGCATATCTCCATCTCTCCAGGGTCTCCTCCACCTGTTCCCTACTCTCACTACAGATCACAATGTCATCTGCAAACATCATAGTCCACGGGGACTCCTGTCTAATCTTGTCTGTCAACCTGTCCATCACCATTGCAAATAAGAAAGGGCTTAGAACTGATCCTTGATGTAACCCCATCTCCACCTTAAATGCACCGCAGACCTCACCGCTGTCACACTACCCTTGTACATATCCTGTACCACTCTTACATACTTTTCTGACACCCCTGACTTCCTCATACAATACCACAACTCCTCTCTAGGCACCCTGTCATATGCTTTCTCTAAGTCTACAAAACACAATGCAACTCCTTCCAACATTCTCTGTACTTCTCCATCAACACTCTCAGAGCAAAGATCACATCTGTAGTGTTCTTTCCTGGCATGAAACCATACTGCTGATCACTAATCATCACGTCCCTTCTTAACCTAGCTTCCACTACTCTTTCCCATAACTTCCTTCTGTGACTGATCAATTTAATCCCTCTGTAGTTACTACAGCTCTGCACATCACCCTTATTCTTAAAAATTGGTACAAAAACACTTTTTATCCATTCCTCAGGCATCCTCTCACTTTCCAAGATTTCATTAAACAATCTGGTTAAAAACTCCACTGCCATTTCACCTAAACACCTCCATGCTTCCACAGGTATGTCATCTGGGCCAACAGCCTTTCCATTCTTCATTCTCTTCATAGCTATCCTTACTTCCTCCTTGATAATCCATTGTACTTCATGATTCACTATCTGCACATCATCCAACCTTCTCTCCCTTTCATTCTTTTCATTCATCAACCCCTCAAAGTACTCTTTCCATCTCCTCAACACACTCTCCTCGCTTGTGAGTATGTTTCCCTCATTATCCTTTATCACCTTTACCTGCTGCACATCTTTCCTAGCTCAGTCCCTCTGTCTAGCCAATTGGTACAGGTCCTTTTCTCCCTCCTTAGTGTCCAACCTTTCATACAACTCTTCATATGCCTTATCCTTAGCCTTCGTCACCTCTCTCTTTGCCATGCACCTCATCTCCTTATACTCTTGTCTACTTTCTTCATCTCTCTGACAATCCCACTTCTTCTTTGCCAACCTCTTTCTCTGTATACTCTCCTGTACTTCCTCATTCCACCACCATGTCTCCTTGTCGTTCTTCCTCTGTCCAGATGTGATACCAAGCACCTTTCCAGCTGTCTCCCTTACTAGCTCTGCTGTAGTTACCCAGCTATTTGGTAACTCTTCACTGACACCCAGTGCCTGCCTTAACTCATCCCTGAACTTCACTTCACAATCACCCTTTTTCAATTTCCACCATTTGATCCTTGGTGCTGCCCTCACACTCCTCCAACTGTTCTTGAAAACCATCGTCATCCTACAAACCACTATCCTATTCTGCCTAACTACACTTTCACTGATCACCACTTTACAGTCTCCAATCTCCTTCAAACTGGCCCTCCTACATAAGATATAATCCACCTTTGTGCATCTTCCTCCACTCTTGTATGTCACCCTATGCTCCTCCCTCTTGTTAAAATACATATTCACCACAGCCATGTTCATCCTTTTCTCAAAATCCACTACCATCTGACCTTCTGCATTCCTTTATTTAACACCATACCTACCCATCACTTCACCATCCCCTCTGTTCCCTTCACCAACATGCCCATTGAAATCTGCTCCAATCACCACTCTCTCACCCTTGGGTACAGTCATCACCACTTCATCCAATTCACTCCAAAATTTTTCTTTCTCATCCATTGCACACCCAACTTGTGGAGCATACGCACTAACAAGATTCATCATTACACCATCAATTTCCAGCTTCATAAACATCACTATATCTGACACTCTTTTCACCTCCAAAACACTCTCAGCATACTGTTCCTTCAGAATAACTTCTACGCCATTTCTCCTCCCATCCACACCATGATAAAACAATGTGAACCCACCTCTGATACACCTAGCCTTACTCCCCTTCCATCTGGTCTCTTGCACACACAGTATACCAACCTTCCTTCTGTCCATCATATCAGCTCTCTCCCTATACCAGTCATACTGCCAACATTCAAAGTTCCGACCTTCACTACCACAGTCCTAGCCTTTCTCCTCTCTTCCTGCCTTCGGCCATGTCTTCCGCCTCTTCTCCTCTTTCGGCCAACAGTAGCCCAATTTCCGCCAGCACCCTGTAGGCTAAAAGTACTGGTGGCGGTCGTTGTTAAACCGGGCCTCGACCGATCCGGTATAAAAATGTTTCTTGGTGTCTGCATGAAATGTTTTGGTGAAGTTTTACGCCAGATGCCCTTCCTGACTCAACCCTCCCGATTTATCCGGGCTTGGGACCGGCACAAAAGAAATGCACTGGCTTGTGCATTCTATGATATCAATGAAAAATGTTCATTGTGTGAAAAACATGAAAATTTTGCCAGCAAGAAATGCACTACAACTGGTGATGACATTTATAAAAAAATACAAGATACACTTTTTGATTAAGGACTTTAATGGAAACTTTAAGTATGTTTCAGTCAGATATAGTAAGAGCATGGGTGGATGCAAAACTGAGCTTTCTGGTTTGGTTAATGATGCAGTTATGCAGGACTGATTGACATTAGTGCTACTAATGATATTTCATTGCACAACTCATCAGTAAACACTTTGCATTAAAGTTGTCAAATTGGGCAATATTATATACATTACAAATATACAAACAAATACATTATGTAGGTTATAACAAAAATTGTCAACTCATCAGAAGGCAAAGTCTGACTATCAGTTTCAATTTTTTTTCTATTAAATAAAAGCAGACTTTCATAACATTCCCTATCATATGGAAGTGAGATGGCTGGACAAAGGCGCAGTATTGGAAATATGTTTTTCATTTGGAAAAAGAGATTGCACAACTCATGCCAGATATTAGTGAGACTGTGCTAGAACTGTCTGACTCTGAAATTATTTTCAGACTTGTATTTCTGGTAACCTTACTATTCTTTCCAAATGATCATTATCTCTCATATATCCATTATGTTGCAAAACGTCCTGATTTTACTTCACATTCAGTCTGTTCTTCATAAAATCTGTGGTTCTCTGACAGATTGAGAATTGCAGTCACAAAATAATGACAGGCATTTGAGTTTTTCAGAAATCATATCATTTGACCTCTACATAAAACTCGATGAAAATGAAAGCAGTTATCTGTTGTCAGCATTTACATATATTTAAGGTTTTGAAATTAAGTTAACAGTTATAAAAACAAATAACAGAGTAAAGTTAGCTCATGTGCCTTTCTGTGGTACAATAGCATGTGAAGATGCTTGGCCAAAGCAAAGTATTTTAGAGGTTATTAAATTGCTTCAGAATGAATTTACATCACTGACTTTTATGCCTGGTCAAAGGAAATGCCACTTTTCCAGAAGCCATTCACAGATGATATTAAAGACATTTTGGAGGCTTTAATCATGGAAGTTGTTGAACTGCAGAATAATGACAAACTGATAGATGTATTCAACTCCAGCACCAAAGATCTGAAGGTATTGTATCGCATTCTGCACTTCTACCTCAAACCTTTCCTCAAGTAACAGACTTTGCAGCTTATTTGATGATAGCCTTTGCAAGTTCTTATGAACTCCATAAAGAATACATTTAGTTACAGAATGATAGAATTGCATCAGCAACTTCATTTTGTACAATATGCAACTTTAAAAAAAATCATGTCTAAAAACAATTACACAGAAGGGCATTTTCCAGGTCATGGCTGCTGAAAGTAATAATGGTACTTTCTTCAGACCTAGTAAGGCTAGGAAGACAATGAAGGCATTAGTTAAATGAGACTTTTAAGTGGTATTACTTTCATCCATAGTGACTAAATAATAATTAAGCCATATTTTTCATGTGCTATAATTTCAGTGTCAAGTTACGCTTCATATGACTTCACTCAAAAGAAAACTTTGTGGTGAAGATGAGTTTCTGAGTCTGAAGTCTAACATTATCCAGTTTCTCATTTGCATGGAGAGGGTTGCTGTTTCCAAATAGTATATTGTGAGACTTCTTTGTTAATGAAAACACAACGCTGAAGTTAACTTACATGTTGAGAGCTGAGAAAGTATAATAACTGAAGCTTTCTTTGAGTGGTCAGAAAAGCATATTCCAGAAGCTGTGCTTCAAACAAAATAAAGAATTTCTGAGTTGACTGCAATGTATAGGTAGATGGTTTACTACTGGAATTTCGAATCAGCTTCAGTCAACCATTTAAAATGTCAACCCAAAATGCTGAATTTGAAATTCCAAAAAATACACCAAAGTGAAATTTAATACATCTGCCATAGTGGCTTTGACTGTAGAGTTCAAAAGTAAGTTAATATGTATAACAAAAAGATGAATTCTGAGATTTTGTTGAGTAGTTTGAAGCACAGTGGAGTCACTCACCTCCTGTTATATATATTAATATACTTTTGAACTCTACAGTCAGTGGTACATTAATTCTACTATTTTGCAAGGGGGCTATGCCCCACTGCACCCCACCCACACCCCATGCACATTAAATATACCAACTCCAAGATCGCACTAGAGTGAGGAAATGGGCTAATTCCCTATTCCTCACTGAAGAGCGACCTTCCCACACAATGTCAAGCCCAAATTATCAACCTACACTACCCATTTGTTGTAGTGTAGTCAATCGAGTTTGGATCAACATTCTGCCGACTTGGAAACTGCAAGTCGACCACATGCCAGTCGACCGATACAGTTTCCAAGTTTTGATAGTAAACCTAGGGATATGTATAGATATAGATACAGATAAAGATATAGATATAGCCATGACTGTTTGTGTGATTTCACAAAATGTACCTGATCATGCTTCTTCCTTTGTTCTTTTCCATGTGATATTTTTGCAGTTTTCTGGCAAATGGTTGAGGACTGCAGTCCCTAAATAATGAAAGATATCCTTTGTACTGATTCTTAATCAATGTTTTTATATTATATTTAATGTATTATATTTATTTAAACTACAAATATTTTTGTTTCATTTTTGAAAATTGAAAAATTATTGTTCTTAAAATGTTCTGTCTCTGCTGAAAATAGGCTTCTACCCAGTTGGACTTTCCCGGTAATCAAATGTCAATAAATATATGCATACTACCTGTGGTTTCTGAACTCTGTCCTGAAAATTTAAGCTATTTACAGATTTTTGTTTTTCAGCCAACACATAAGAAAGTGAACAGAATATTTGGGTAAAAAGTACTGGAAAACAACACCTTTCAGTTATTATTCAAACATGGGATGAAAGTAATAATATCTCAGTTGCAAGCCAATTGTTATTTCTCCATGCATGGTATTGTGATAATTTTTTGACATATGAACTAATGAGTCTTGTCAGTATTAAAAGGCATTAAATATAAAGATGATATATTTAAGTACAAGATACACCAATTTGTGACTTAAGTGGAAAATGTTAAGTAGTTTGAATCAATAATAGGTAGCATCAAGCATGTGTGAATGTAAAACTGGGCTTGCTGATCAACTGAAGTGACAACTTTAAGTTTTCTGCAAAGAGTTTACTGAGGTCAGAATTTAGTAACATAAAAACTGAAGTGACAGGTAGAATAGTGATAATAAGATAATCAGCTTCACATAGAGCTAGACAGCAGCTTTCCCTGAAACCAGAAAAAGATGAATTCTGAGATTTTGTTCAGTAGTTTGAAGCACAGTGGAGTTGTAAGAAGAACCTGCACAGCAAACCAGTGAATGCTAAACTTGATGATTGTCAGGAGAGTGAAAATACAGTCAGGAGAAACACACTGTCACCTGACCTCTGGCAAAATATCAGAAAGAAAAGCTTTAAATCACCTTCACATTTGGCAAAGGAGCAAATAGTTTGTATTTTATTAAATAAAAGAACTAGCGCTTGTGATAAGTTCTACAAAGAACTTTCCATCAAATACGTGCAGAAAAGAATCCAGGAATGTATTGGGGATCTAAAAAAATGCTTTCCCTACTAGTCCATTTGCCTTACATTTTCTTGAGAAAAATAATTGTGATCCTATATATCTGACATTCATATATGTGTGCTACAATTCAGACATGTATATTAATGTACTGCAGAAGGAAGTATGGTTTATCTTTATATATATAATACACTGCAGCTGATGGGCCTTAATAACAAGCTACTCATGAAATATTTGTTGTGCTTTAGTAGACAGAATTTTAAATTTAGCTATGTTTATTACTATTTATGAATTCTTTATTGTATATTTCTTAGAGTATTTAATATGTTAGTAAACTGGATTATTTATTGATTTATAGTCAAACGGAATGTATAATTAATCCATTGTCTTGAGTCGCTGTAATATAATTGATTTAACTTAATGACTCAAAAAAAATTTGATTTGATTGAGTTGGGTAAATAAGTATGCAATAGTGTTTGTGTTTAAGAACATAGAAGGCATTTATAGAGGTGCTAGTTCTTTCAATTAATAAAATGCAAACTTTTTGCCCCTTTGTCAAATGTGAAATAATTTAAAGTGAATATAAAGTTTGCTTTAAATGTCAGAGCAATGCTGCAAGAAATCTCTTTACTGAATCAGCCTGCATGCAACTGCTACCATGAAAATAGTTAGGTTATTCACCATCTTATGTTTGAATTAATAGAATAGATTTAAGAAACCTTTCTCAGCCTCTTAATGTGGCATCTTATACACATAAATTTCACATGTATATTATGTATGATTTCACTGCATTTTATGCATTTCTTAGCTTACAGTTCTTGCTGTTGGCTTGTCAGTTCTACCAGCTTTCACACAGAATTTATGCAGTCAATGCACTTTCATCCATCTCTCCATTTGGCTTCTGAGTTGATTTACATAAGGACATACATCCTTGCATGAACCAATACAGGACTCAATTGCCTCCTTTAAGATCTCTGAAACAGCTCATGCAGTCTCAGCATTATTGAATTCCTTGGTTTCAACAGCTAGATCTTCCTCCTCCCCACTCCATATTCCATTCATCTTGTTTAAACAAAACGTTTGCTGGGCATCCAAATGTAACTGAATAAAACAAAATAAGATGTCCAAAGCGAGTAGTGGTCACATCATAAGCTCCACACATAAAACGATAACAAAGATGTACGTCCACAATATTTATTAAAAGTTAAGCACTTTCTTCCCCTGTTAATACGGGGACTTCATCAGAACTAAATTCCCCTCACAAGTCAACCCTCTTTATACACAAATAAGTAATTGAATAATTGATTAATTAAAATTAGGTGAAATACCCTAACATTGTTGAATTTCTACAATAAATATTATGTTAAATACATTGTATGTTAAATCATTAAAATGCATTTAAAATACATTTAAAATGCAAGTGCTTTTTTTCTTTAGAACAGGCACCAAAGACAAATAATCATATAATCCTGGTTCTGCTAAATCATTTAATTTAACATTCCAATAAAATTCTCTCAAATCCACATCAAGCTCCCACCAACCACCTCTTGGGTTATGTTTAATCACTTCTAAGATTCCAAATCTAAATTTTGTATCCCCTTGACAAACCAATGAATGCTTATAAAGGGCGTTGTTAGTATTTCCCTTTACTATGGCATGTAAATGCTCATATATTCTAGTACGAAATTTTCTCTCTGTTTTGCCAATATAAAAATATGAACATGTTTGGCAAATAGATATATAAACCATCCCCTTTGTCTCACAGTTACCCTTCTGCATTCATCTTGTTTGCTTCATTCAGGTCACCCTCAGTCATCAATGTTTTTTTCAAAAACTATGTCCTCCAAGCCTCTTTCTGGCAATGCAGTAGTAACAGTAGATTCAGGCTTCTTATTGATTTGTATGAATACTGTAAGTTATGCCCAGTAGGACTAGAAAGCTATTTCAGGCTGAAGAAATGTGACATTTCATTAATTCTTTTATAACATAATGTATTTCACATCATTCTTTTACTTATTGAAACCTGGATTATTGCTTATTTCATTATATATTTCCCCTAATCTGAGGGGTTCTGGAACTGTATTTAATAAATCAAGAACCAGATTAATAAATGCCTACACCAAGTGTGTACTAAATGTACACAATCTGTATTTAAGAACATCCCTACCACATTTTTTGTGCTGTCTATTCACTTAGAAAGATTACATTAAGTGTAGATGTAGTCTGTATTCTAAACATTGGGGTAACCTTTATGAATATCCCTTGTTACTTAAACTTGCTGGAAAAGCTGTAGGAAAACTAAAATTAGGAGGAAACATGTGGGAGTTATGCTTGTGTTGAGTATTCATGTTGAATGGTGTACACCATACCGCTCAACCTCTAGACAAAGCCTGACATAATGGGTGGACAAAGGCCCAAAAATAGGAGCAGATTTTAAATATTGCTCTCTTATAAATTTAAAAAGTAGGTAGAATAACAAGGTTTGTGGTAAAATGCATTTTCTAAAGGATATAGGTTCATAGGTTCATAGGTTCATACTAGGCTATCTGCCCGAGGGCATTTACAAGCCTAGCCCATAGTTTTGTGGCTTACGCCACCCCTTTAGTATGGGGAACTATACCCATTATTTTGCTGTGCCTCTGTTGAGCAGTGACACTGAGGTAATCCCTGGGGTATATCTGCGATCTCCCATCCATTGGTCAAGATTTCTCTTGAACAAGGCCAGCGAGGTGCTCTGCCTCACATATACCGGGATTTTATTCCACAGCATAGGGAGTCTTTGGGTGATGAATCTATCCCTCCAGCACGTCCTATTAATAGCTGTGTCGAGGTTTAAGTCTCCCGCCCTTGTGGCTCTGATGGATCTAGATTTTTTGAGGTGAAGCATATTCATCAAATCTGGGTTTGACATGGCCTTGTATGTTAGGCAAAGGTCACCTCTGAGCAAGCGGTAAGTGACTGAATAGAGCTGGAGTTCTTTCAGTCGGGCAGCATAGGACAGATGTTTGAGACCCTTTATCCTTTTGGTGAGGAACTTTTGTGGCCTCTCCAGCTGCTGCAAGTGTCGGGTCAGATACATTCCGAATGGGGCATTGTACTCAATCATTGGTCTGATGAGTGATGAGTATAGGGAGACTATGACCTCCCTTGATCTAGATGAGAATCCCTTCATGATAAGGTGGGCAATGTAGAAGGTCTTCCTAACTACTTTAGCTACATGGGTGTCGAATGACAGACTACTATCAACCTGGGTCCCCAGGTCCCTGATAACTTCTTCTGTACTCAAGTGGATTGCCACCTATTTGGTAGCTAGGGGTAACCTTGTTTTTCCCGAAGGGTATGACTATGCATTTTTTGGCATTTAACTTTAGGCCATGGCTCTGGCACCAGTTATCCATTTCTGTGAGACCCTTCTGAAGGATATCTGTGTCAGATGTGTTTTCTACTATGGCGCCCAGTTTGCAGTCATCTGCAAACTTTGTCAGCCATAACCCTCCTGTGTTTGCTTGTACTGAAAAGTAGATGCCAAACAAGAGTGGGCCCAGGACTGAGCCCTGTGGTACACCACTTGTGACAGGCTTTGAGTCTGACATGGCGCCAGCAACTCTGACCCTGTGGGTTCTGTCACTCAGCCAGTTTGCAACCCATCTTGTGATGTATGGGTTAACATTTAAGCTGATGAGTTTTTCAATGATACCCGAGTGGGGTATTGTATCAAAGGCCTTCGCCAGATCAAGGTAGGCTGTATGGACTGCCTTTCCTCATCAATGGCTTTGGTGACTGTTTCAAAAGTCAACCAAATTTAGAAGGCATGATCTGCCTTTGACAAAGCCAAACTGGGATGGATCCAAAGTCTGCAAATTCCCATGTCTTTATTTATGAGGTCCATTATGATCCTCTCCATGGCTTTGCAGATAAGGCTTGTCAAGCTAATGGGCCAGTAATTTCCAGGGTCGGTGGAGGCACCGCCTTTGTGAAGTGGGACCACAGTTGCAGTGCGCCACTCCTGGGTGCGTATCCAGAGGTAAGACTATGATTAAACAGCTGTCCTAGCTGTGGGTTTAATTCCTCATTGAGTTCGTGGAGCACACAGCCGGGGACACCATCAGGTCCCATGGATGCTGTGTTTTTTCTTTGGAGAGAGCAGTTCTCACTTGGGTGTTGGAGATGTTTGGGGGCTGCAATCGCTTGGTATAGATATCTTTCCTTTGGGGAGGGGAGAAGTTTGCACTGAACCTGTCAGCCAGTATGTTGGCAATGTCTGTAGGATCAGTAATCTTCACATCATTTTGAACTAGTTCTGAGCATATCTGGGAGTTTCCTCCCAGGTTTCTAACATAGCTAAAGAAGGCCTTATGATTGTTTTTGAGTCTTTAGCTATTTTTCTCTCAAAATTTGCTTTGGATGATTTTATGAGAGCTCTTAGTTTTTACTTATAGTGATCAAGGGTGTCTTACCTTTTAAGGATTTTGCTCTATCTTGTAGTAGCTTCCTCCTTTTGTTGTAGAGTTTGTTTATGGCTGGGGTCCACCAGAGTGGACGCTTGCCTTTGGTACAAAGAGTCTTTGTTTTGCTTGAGATTGCCTTATCCATGCAGTCCTGCAGGTGCTGGTAGAAGGCATTTGTAAGTGATTCAGCGGCTTGAGTACTGTTTTCCGTCGGCTCGGGGCCTTAAAGGAGACCACACTAGTCTTTAGAAGTGTGAAGTCGGCTTCGAGAAGTTCTTTACTGTGGTCTTTTTATTTCAGGTGGGGTGGGATGAGGACCTCCAGCGAGATTAGTTTGTGATCTGATCTCACCAGTGAGGGGTATACTTCCGGTGTTGAACATTGTGCTCCCATGTTCATGATGATGAGATCAAGTATGTTTTCTCCTCTTGTGGGGATGGTGACTAGTTGTTCCATGGCATTTGAGTTTATGAATTCCAGGAACTTTTGGGCTAGGGTGTTTGGGCTTGAGTAGTGTTCCCAGTCTATATTAGGGTAATTGAAGTCACCTAGTATGATGGTGTTTGGTGATACATTTATCCCCTCTAGTGTTTTCAGGAAGGCCATGTGAGGTTCCTGAGTTTGTGAGGGTGGCCTGTAACATGCTACAATTTGCAGAGCAGTCTTGCCTATGGTTAATTGCACCTGGATGGTCTCCGATGCATCGTGCGTTGCCACCAGTCTTGAGGTGTGGGTGTCTTTGATGAATATGGATACCCCCCCTCCTTTCTTGGTATTGTCCGGATTTTGGGGCCGGAACGCATGATAAGAGGTAAAACCTGATAGTGCTGGGGTGCTCTCAGGAGCCTTGAACCAGGTTTCTGTCACTGCATATGAAGTCTGAAACTCAAACGTATGCAATTATTTAGTGATTTAATTCCTCAGATTCATCCCAGTGATTTGCCAGAAGACCACACATTTTTATGAGGAACACACCGATTTTTTTAGGCAAAAATGTGAACATTCTGTGAAAATCTGGACAGTTGAGCAGTATGGTGTACATTTAGTGTAGTCATTAATGAATATGACCTCAAGTAAATATATTCCTCTGTTTAATTATTTGCAGATTACTTGTTTACATGTCACTGAATGCTGGATATACAATTTGTCCCATTTTTCTAATGCACATCAACATTAGAAGGGTATAATCTTAAGTTCCATCTTTGTATTCTTAAGTGTCAGTTTGATTTTTGGTTGTAAATAATAATTTAATTTTAAATAAAATATATATTCTAAGTGCATTGTAACTGCTGCTATATTGTCTACTCTTACAGTAACATTTCTTAACTTATGGCTCTGCCTCCTAAAGGGTACATTACCTTAATGCAACTAACTCACACTGTAGTAGAGGTGTGTGTGTGTGTGTGTGTGTGTGTGTGTGTGTGTGTGTGTGTGTGTGTGTGTGTGTGTGTGTGTGTGTGTGTGTGTGTGTGTGTGTGTGTTTCTGTGTGTGTGTGTGTGTGTGTGTGTGTGTGTGTGTGTGTGTGTGTGTGTGTGTGTGTGTGTGTGTCTGTGTCTGTGTGTGTGTGTGTGTGTGTGTGTCTGTGTGTGTGTGTGTGTGTGTGTGTGTGTGTGTGTGTGTGTGTGTGTGTGTGTGTGTGTGTGTGTGTGTGTTTCTGTGTGTGTGTGTGTGTGTGTGTGTGTGTGTGTGTGTGTGTGTGTGTGTGTGTGTCTGTGTGTGTGTGTGTGTGTGTGTGTGTGTGTGTGTGTGTGTGTGTGTGTGTGTGTGTGTGTGTGTGTGTGTGTGTGTGTGTGTGTGTGTTTCTGTGTGTGTGTGTGTGTGTGTGTTTACTCATGCATATCCATGTTTACAGCTGTTCTACTGCAAATGCTTGTATATAACATATTCCATTTCAACATGATAGTTATTGTACCAGTGTGAATGTATTGCACCAGTGTGATTATACTACTATGAATGTATTCTTTTATTTGATATGCTTTTATGTAATGTGAAACAGTTCAATGCACTTTCAAAGATGACATTAATGTTTAATTTACCCGAGTACACTGTATCTTGTATTATATTGCACCGATGGAGATTTCTTTCCAGGTGTAATTCTGTCGGAGTTTCTCTGTCAACAAATAAAAATAAATAAGAATAATTAAATAACTTTAAGTGGCTTATCATCTCTTTTGTGAATCAGTTTGAATCTAAAGCAGTCCATATAGAAGTATGTACATCTTCAGACTATTACCAGTTCTTCTGTTTTTAAGCAATATTCCCAAACCTGGTCTGCAATGAATAGAACTAAAAAAAATTCCATGTACATAATTCCCCAGAACTACAGCTAGCATGTAGCAATTGGGATGGCTGCCCTGGGAGCAAGTTTTTAGGTGCTATGATGCAATCTCCCATTGGCAATGAGGAAGTGGAGTACCATCAGTTCGGTATTCCAGTCATGGTTATTGGAGTGGGAGTGGCAGAGCAAGAAGAGTTTTGTTTTAATATTTAACTTTAGAGACAGGATTTTTTTTTTCCTTTTTCTTTTTTCTTTTTTTTGTGTTATGCCTCAAGGGGTGCCTGTCTGATGATTGCCAAGGACACCAATTTACCAAGCTACTACACTATAGTTCACAAAATAACCTGACCTGAATTGCAGACCATGTGTGACTTCATGGCAGTATACCTGGACGATCTTTGGTATGGACTATATTTGCAAATGAATGTATCAAGTAGACAAACCCCAATAACTGCAATTCATAAATGTTTATTGAGCATACTAAGGCAGGTTGCCTAAGGATCATCACATTGCAGAACGAACTGTATTTTAACCACCCTAAAACATTGTGAATCACTGAAATCATGTTGCTGGACTGATAAGTTACTGCTGAATAATGCTATTAGCTTAGTAACGTGAAGATCCCCAGGATGTCCCAGAAAAATCAGACCAAAAAACACACATAGACTGACAGTCGTACAGTGCACACAAACAAAAAACACAGCCAAACTTATAAATTCTTGTTGCTCACACTATAGGAGAGCCTACAACCAATCACATTTCCCTACCCAGACCTGTTCTTTACCTAATGATATGCTGGTCTGCATGTATAAGCAATAAGGCACAAAGATTCATTAGCACTCTTCAAGAAAAATCTTGATGAGTGGATGGGAAATAGGAAATACACCCCGGGGATCACTTCTGTGTTTCTGCTTGACAGTGGCACAGAAAAATAACTTTCTTGGGTGGCGTAAGCCATGGAACCTTGTTGGCTAGGCTTATGTAGGTCCTTGGGCCGATAGCCTAGTACCTACCTATGAACTCCTCAGAGACAGCCAGTTCTAACAGGTTTCCATTCGGTTCCAGTAGAGGATTTTTAGCTTTATGATTTATGGTTTAGTTTCCTGAGTGCAAGTACACTTTTAATGGAAATGCTTGAGTTTAGTCCAAGGTGGTGGTAAGCATCCACCCTGATCTGCCAGCTTAACTCCATTTTTTTCAGGAATGGCATATTTGTTTCCTTCAAATGGACACATAGTGAGCTTATCCAGGATATGGAAGTAGAAGCCTCCATGGTCTGGGAAATTATGACAGTGCTTTGCTGGTTGCTTTATGAGGATCTGGAGTCTAATGTCAGACAGGTGGTATGCTACCTTCATTTTGAATTTGTTCACAGCTTTCCCTACATAAAAACAACTGCAGCTATTACACTGTGCATGGCATATCACAAAAGCAGTGCTGCAATTACCAGAGAAAGTTCTGTTGATTTTCCTCCTGATTACTGAATAAAAGAAGTAGTCCTTGTTGCTCATGTATTTGCAGTAAGTGCAAAAAGGGGGAAGATAGTGGTAAGTTCCTCTGTTGTTCTCCTTCAGTCTGAATTTGCATTCTACCCATTCCCTAATGTTCCTGTCTTTCTTAAAAACAAATCAAAATGAGGTCCAGGAGTATTGCCAATTTTTTATTGTCTGTAATCATTACCCAGTTGCTGGTCATGATCTTTCTGATTATTTTGTAATCTACTATAAACGTGAGTTATATGCTTCTTTTTCTTGTCTTCTCCTGTGGATCCCAGTGTTGGTTTCTGTTGAGCCTTAGGAGTCTTCCAAGGGGGGGTGGGTCCCTCAAAATGGAGTCCTCTGCCTCTTTTAAAGTTCTGATGGGGATGAGGATGGGATTTTGTAATCTATTGCTGTAACCCCTAGTCAGGAAGTGCAATTTTCATTCCCCTGAGATTTTATAACATTTGTCTTTGTGATCAGGAAATGCATACTTTTACTGTGCAGCAGCAGTTTAACCCTGGTTGGTTTTCTGAACAGGTTATTGGAGAGGCATTTATTTTTAGTGCCCTTGGACATGGTTATGTCTAAAAAGCTGACTATGAGAGGTCATGAAGCTCAGGAAGCTAGTGGAATTACTGATATGGTTGTAAAAGTCATTCAGTGTGGTTTCATCCCCCTCCAAGATGATAAATATGTTAACAATGAAATGGAGATAACATTTCATCAATGGAAAATAGGGTTTTGGTGCACTGCCTCCTCCTCCTTCCATTTTCCAAGAGCCACATTGGCCAGGCTTGGGGCCATGGCCACCCCATAGCAATTCCATTAGCCTGCTTATAACACCGATCATTAAACATGAAGTAGTTGTTCCTAAGGGTTAGATCCAATAACCTTCCTAGAACTCCTATCCCTCCTGGTAATACATTCCTGTCATTTTCATATGCCTCTGTTACAGCTTGAATACAGTAGCTCTGTGGAAGCACTGTATAAAACACTTCCACATGTATTGTGACTAGGATTCTGGAATTGCTGACTGCAATATCTCTAATTTTGCCAAGAAAATCCAGAGATTCTAAAATAAAAGATTTGTTGGCCTCTGCCATTGGTCTTCTCAGGGCATCAAGGTAGATGTATATAATCTCAGTTATGGAACCAGCACTTGCCACTACTGGTCTTTAGGGGGGGGGGGGGCAGAGATATTTTATGGGCCTTGGGATCCCAAAGAAGCTTGGTATTATTGGGTGGGGGTGACCAAAAAGTAAAGCTGCTTTGCATCTAGCAAATCATCCTCATGCAGCATTCTTTTTTGCTCTCTTAAATTATTGCAACAGACCCAGTGTTAAAATCACATTTACTGTAAAACTTGTTATTGTCAAGCATGGCATCAGTCTTGCTGTTATAAGCAGTTGTGTTTGTGACTTAGATGATTCCCCCATTATCCCCCTTCATGATCCTATAAGTCTTATCTGCTCAGAGTTTTTAGAGCAGCCAGTTCCTCTTTGCTAATATTGCATAACTTCTTCCTATGTGGTTTACCAACGGTTCTACGGATATCAGCCTTCCATTTGCTCTTATATGCACTCAGGGTGGGGGTGCATGGGGGGGGGGGGCAACTGTCACTGTGCTTTTTCAACCTTATACCATCATCATTTCTATCAATGTTGCTTCCATCCTTATGTTTGTCATTGAGAAATACGTTGAGATTCAGTTTCTTCACATACAGTTTAACATCTATCACTGTTTCCACCAAGTTACTTCTGTTAAAAGCTATAAAATTCAGACCCTTACCTAAGATTTCTTTCTCCAGCTGAGTATTGGGTTTTGTCAAGTGGTTCCAGATCTTATTCCTATTTTGTTGCTGGTTCTGGTGGCTCTGAAACAATACTTATACACCTATGGGTACAAATGCAGGTCAGTGTGTGTTTGCAAGAATGACCCCTGCCCCAGTCAGTGCCAATGACTCTCACTGCCAATATGCTGTGAACATGAGAACTGCATGCCCTAGTATGTTAGTACTGGGCATGATACTACAGTAATGCATGTAGTGTTACAGTTCTTATGGCATAGGCAGGGACCTATGGAATATAGGATACATAGGTTGCAGTCTGTGTGCATCTGATATGCAATATCAGGCACTGCAAAGCTGGAAATGCTTCTAGCCCCACATTATACTGTGTTCTTTGTAAAGGTTTCCTTCCCATATGTTTTTTCCTGCCCTTCTGTCCCTTGTTACAGTGCACCTCTGCAGTTCTGCCACTTCTCCTGGTGTACAATGATCCCTGTCAGTATGTTTCACCACAGGAGGTCTGTAAACAACACTGCCTTGTATTCTGTACCCTCTAAGTGTCCCCCTTCACAGGATCATCCCTTGTCCTGCCTACTGGTGTGGTGTACCACATGTCCTCCAAGCAGTTACTGACCCCGGTGTGATTATGCCCACTACCATCCTGGGAGGCATTACCAGTATTTCTGTCTGCAGGCAGATTGTCTCTATGATAATGTAGCCTATAATATACTGCTTAATAATTCTTAAATTGCTTATCATAACATTCTTGATTTTTCACAATAAAAGAGACACATAGCACAGTATTTATGCTAACAAGGTGATTTAGTGTCAAAGACTCTAAGTTTGGCTATGATGTGATTCATAATCAGCCCATGTCCATGGTATGACGCTTGCACTGAACAGTTTCTGAGTTGGAAGATAATGTGCACTCAGCATGTATACAAGGAGACTGTGAAGGCCAGCTTTACTACTGTTGTTCTCACAGTGGCACTATGTATGGTTGTCATGCTATTTATCAGTAATATTTTGCTAATATGCGGGCTGTCTCCACTACTATGCAGTTGCATCACACTGGAGTGTTGTCATGCTACTGCTCATTAGCATCATGCAACTATGAAAACTGGTTGTACTACTCATCAGTTGCAACAGTACTATGATGACTGCTGCCATTCCTCCTATTTTCTCCCCATTGGTGTGCACTGTGTGATGTCTAGTACATGCAGTTGTGCACAGTGGACTACGACTTTACTCCTGATTCAGATTTATAGCCTCTTCCGGCACTGAGTTCAAACATAAGAGCATATCTAAAACTACAGAAAGGCCTCATTGAGACCAATGACTGGTGTCAGAACCATGGCCTTAACCTCAATGCCAAAAAATGGGTCATTATCCCCTTTGGGAAAACCTGGTTCCCATGAATTACCACATCAATGGTAGTCCACTGAACACAGAAGGCGTTATAAGAGCTCTGGGAGCACAGGTGGAGAGGAACCTCTCTTTTGACCACCACATTGCCACTGTGGTCAGAAAGTCCTTCTATGTGGTACATGTCATTACTAATGGTTTTGCATCCAGGAAGAAAGAGGTCATTGTTTCCCTCTACTCTTTCCTCATTAGGCCAATCATCAAATACAATGCCCCATTTCGCATGTACCTCACTAGACACCTGCAACAACTGGAGAGGCCGCAAAAGTACCTCACTAGACACCTGCAACAACTGGAGAGGCCGCAAAAGTACCTCACAAAGAGGATCCCAGGCCTTAAACAGTTGTCCTATATGGATAGACTCAAAAATCTCCATCTACTCTCTGTCTCATATTGCCTACTTAGAGGCGATCTCTGCTTGACTTACAAAGCCATGTCTGACCCAGCTCTGTTAGAAATGCTACATCTAAAGAAATCCCAATCCCTCTACACCACACACTCCAGAGACCTCAACATCATTACCACAATCAGCAGAACAAGCTGGAGGGACAGGTTCATAACCCAGAGACTTCCCATGCTATAGAATATACTTCCCATACATGTCAAACAGAGCACCTTGCTGGCCCTCTTAAAGAGAAATCTTGATGAGTGGATGGGAAATAGAAAATTCACCCCAGGGATCACTCCAGTAGCTCTACTCGACAGAGGCACTGGGAACTAAGGTCGGGTGGCACAATGCCAGGGTAATCCTATGGGCTAGGCTTGTAAAGGCTCCAGTGCCATTAGCCTAGTACACACCTATGAACCTATGAACAAGACAGTTTACAGTCAAAAATGATCTGAAAAATAACTTTCTTGGTTGTTTTTTTTCTTTATGTGTCATATCCAGTCACACTTATACACAGTGTCAGCTTCATGCATGGTGTTCTTTTTTTATACTGGTGATTCACTGCTTCTCATTACTATTCCAGTTACTTTCATCCCCTGCCCTTGTTTGTCCCTTAGACTGTTAGTAGCTTATGACTTCCTTTCATTCTTCCCTTGCTTTTAATTGCCTCCTTGCCTTATACTTCTCCTTACTTGTCTAGAAATCTCCTGTCCATTTCCTGTATCAGACACTTGCCCCTTGTTTTCCATTTTCTGGATATTACAATATTCACATCAGTTGTCATTAGTTTTTTCACCAAATTTCTTTTTTTTCCTGCCTCCCCCATTTCATTCCCTATACCCTATATGCAAAATTACCTGGAGTTTTTACCTCATTTCCATATATCCTCTTCCAGATTTTCAGGGCCTCCTTTTTCCCCTCTACTCAGTTTTTTCCTTGTTTTGTATATCCTTTTCCTTTCTCCATCTACTCTTCCAAGTCATTTTGTGATTTTTTTGTAGTTTGGTCTCCGTCAGGACCCTTGGCACATTTCTTCATTTAGGCACTAAAACTGTGAGTATTATCATTATAATCACATTGATTCTACCTAGTTTTATGTAAGTTTTATGTCCCCCCCAAGTATCCCTTGCCCCTGTATATTCTCTCTCTCCTTCTCAAAAACATTTGTTTGCATTTTATCAGGTAATATGTGTCCTACATTTACTCTCAGACAGTTGGAGTATTCCATCTCCTGAATGTGTTCCACTCCTCCTTTTCTTTCCCCCTCTGAAATCCTCACCACCACTGTAATTTTCTGGTTATATCTAAGCCCTGAGGCCCTTTGAAACCTTGCAAAAAATTGGCACTATTTCCCAGTTTAATTTCTGCAAGTTTTTGGGGTTTCTAAAACCATGACGAGAACAGACTCCATTCCTAAGTCAGGGTATGATTAGAGTTCATGAACTTAGTATTGTTTACCAAGAGTGCTCTTCTCAACATCTGCAATGTGCTCAGAATTGCCTCTTTCTGTAATTCATATGAAGTTACATGTATTGGTGGCATATCTAAGTATGACTGTAAATTCTTTTTTATTAAACCCACTGCTCTTACTACTATTGCAACTACCTGGGTATCTTTCCTCTACATTGCTCTCATTTCTGCCTACAAATCCTGATATTTTATGACCTAGACTCCCTCTGTACATAGGTCACTGTAATCATTGGGTGTAGCAATTTCAATAATCAAAGATACTTTTGTCTTTTTTTCATGGACTATTATATCTGGTTTTCTTGCATCTATTTTTTGAACTGTTGGTAATGGGTGATCCCATTCTCTATAATGCTTTGTGGTTCACATTTCTACTGTTTCTGAGCTACTTCTATATTGCAATGTTTGCACAAACCCAGTGCAATAGTCTTGGCACATCATTTTTTTTCAAAGCTTTATTTTACTTTTGTTTCATTATTTTGGTACAACATTTACAAAAAGCATTTTACTGAAACTGGATAAGGCCAATAAACATTCACATAACCAACCAAAACATTTAAAGCTTATTTTCTTAATATGACAGGAGAGACTATACTATTAAAATATACATGACATTCTTGACTCAAGTAATTCAGACTATCATTACTGGCACAAAATTGAAAAATCAGTAGTTAATAAAGAAGATAATATGAAAACATCACATATACAACTATTTACATATTTACATTCTCACACTATTATCATTACTATATTAACACTGTGAAGTAACTATAAAGGAATTGAATATGTTAAATCCTTTGGAGGGAAGGGCTAGCCATAGTACTATTATAGGAGAGTAGATGTAAAGCCATTTTATATTACCTCAGGATAGAGTCTAAGGATGTACTCCAGAAGTTAAGGTAGTTCATGCATTTGCTAATATTTTCTGTAGTTAGTTTATGGGATAGAATACATTTGGATGCCATCTTTGTAAAATGTTCCCAGTTTGTTTTAAAATGGTTCAACCAGTTCTGTGTTATATAAAGCTGAATATTAGCATAAAATGAGCAATCTGGACTCTCATTTCATTAGTGGGAAGGCCCTTTTGACCCACATGCAATATAGGAAATTCCCATGAAAGAGTGGATTTCCTGTAACCCATTTTTTCCAGTTTAATCCTAAATGAGTTCCATAAGCTCTGTGCATATTTACAGTACCACAGGATATGCAGGAGGTCAGCTGTCACTGTGGGGCAGAAGGGGCAGAGAGGTGAAGTATTTGGGAAGAAGCTGTTAAGACGCTCCGGGGTATAATATGCATTATTATTTACCATTAATTGTGTATATAGTAATTTCTTGAACGGGGCAAACCTGGTTGTATTATTTATTGCTTGGGGGAAGTGAACCTCTGTCAGTTCTGAGTTTTTGTTTCTCCAATACTGTGCAAATGTAATAGAAGATTGATATTTAATGGTTGAGATAAAGCTGGATGTAATTGATACCATTTTCTTTTTAATTTTTAGACACTTCAGGAGGGATAGGGCAATGTTTATTTCTTCCTGAACCTCATTAGGGAAATTACCCAAAGTAAATACTAACTCTTTGATTTGTCTCAGAATTATTGTATATTTGTTATTACGTTCAAATTTTATTTTTATGTCCTTTAGAGAGTTATCCTTAAGGGCATAGAAATCCCAGACATTTAAGTTTTTAATTTGGGGAAATTGGTCAAGATTTATCATTTTATTACCCAGTTTTAGATTTGGATTTAAATGAATGGGTTGCAAAGGAATAGGTGTGTTTGTTAGACCTAGTGAAGAGAGGAGCTTCTGGAATGGATTTTATTTTATATTTGATTAGTTTATGTAGTTTCATGTCTTTTAACACAGGTTTATTTATTAAAGGTATTGATTTGGGATTTATGTTACACAGCTTTATATGTGCATGCCACAGACCAGCCCATTGGGGGAAATGAGTAGAGCTAATTGGATTATGGTCTTCAAGTAACATGATTCTGTTGGTGCAAATTATGTCGTAGTATAATCTAAAATCTGGTATTCTCAGTCCCCCTTTTTTTTTTGGAAGCATTAATTTTGGTAGGGAGATTTGTGGGGTCTTAGGAAACCAAATTAATTTAGTTAAAGTTGTGTTTATCTTTTTCTGAAGAAGTTTAAATGAATGTTGCTGTTTGTTGCGTCCTCTCCTGCCCAGTTGGTGAATCTGGGAATTCTGAGACAATGTTACAATTGCCTCATGTACACGGACAACCCTCTCCTCCTCCCACGTAACACTAACACTTGTGAGAGATGCAGCTATTTAGCCAGACTAGAGGCTGAGCTCTCTCAACTCAGGACTGGCAAGACCAGGCAGGAGGAGAGGCAACTACACACACCACAATACCAGTCTCACATAACTCAACCACACCACTGAATCAAACACATAAACACACTAAGACATACTCGGAGGCTCTGAG
Source organism: Protopterus annectens (assembly GCF_019279795.1). NCBI lineage: Eukaryota > Metazoa > Chordata > Ceratodontiformes > Protopteridae > Protopterus > Protopterus annectens. Next base: position 626,079,038 of record NC_056745.1, on the reverse strand, counting down.
TAAAAATTTACCTAAACAGCAGAGGCCTCCAAAGCAGACACCCAAGCAACTGCAAACTCAATACACCACACAAACAACACATAAACAACAAAATCAGTGTGCAAAGCAGTCAATGCCCTTAAGGCCAAATACAACACCAAACATACTTGTCATAGGTGACTCCATAGTCAGACACACTGACGTCCCGCTCACCAGACTGAGTAAGGAGAAGGTCACAGTAAGCTGCCTGTCGGGCCCTAGAATCCGCCACATAACGCAAGCACTCAGGTCTCTCAACAGCAGGTACAAGTACGACTCAGTCGTTGTCCACGCTGGTGTCAACGACCTGAGACATACCTCCTTGGACTACATGAAAAGAGACATTGAGGAGCTTTCTGATTATGTAGCCCAGGCAGGTATGACCCTGACCTTGAGCAGTATCCTACCTTCACCTAGAATGATGCCACAATACAGTGATAAGATGATCAGCTTTAATAATTGGCTTAAATTCTGGTGTCATTCAAAGGGGATCCGATGTCTGTCTGCCTGGGATGACATGCTGGACAAGCCACGCTGCTTCGCAAGGGACGGCTTGCACCTGTCACCCCTAGGCTTCCGGATATTGGCAAAGGCTCTTGCCAACCCCATAGTGCCTTTTTTAGGCAAGGCTCAAATTCTAAACCTACCACCCTAGAACACAAAAAAGGAAAAAAACTAAGGGTAATGCTGCTCAATGCCAGAAGTCTCAATCTCAAGATGCACGCACTCGAGGCCCTTCTCAGTATGGAGAACATCGATGTCTGCGCTGTGACAGAAACCTGGTTCAAGGCTCCTGAGAGCACCCCAGCACTATCAGGTTTCACCTCATATCATGCATTCCGTCCCCAAAATCCGGACAACACCAAGAAAGGAGGGGGGGTATCCATATTCATAAAGGACACCCACACTGCAAGGTTGGTGGCAACGCACGATGCATCGGAGACCATCCAGGTGCAATTAACCATAGGCAAGACTGCTCTGAAATTTGTAGCATGTTACAGGCCACCCTCTCAAACTCAGGAACCTCACATGGCCTTCCTGAAAACATTGGAGGGGATAAATGTATCTCCAAACACCATCATACTAGGTGACTTCAACTACCCTAATATAGACTGGGAACACTACCCAAGCCCAAACACTCTAGCCCAAAGGTTCCTGGAGTTCATAAACTCAAATGCCATGGAACAACTAGTCACCATCCCCACAAGAGGAGAAAACATACTTGATCTCATCATCACGAACATGGGATCACAATGTTCAACACCATTAGTATACCCCTCACTGGTGAGATCAGATCATAAACTAATCTCGCTGGAGGTCCTCATCCCGCCTCCACCTGAAATAAAAAAGACCACAGTGAAAAACTTCTCAAAAGCTGACTTCACACTTCTAAAAACTAGTGTGGTCTCCTTTAAGGCCCCTGAGCCAGTGGTAAACATTACTCAAACCGCTGAATCACTTACAAATGCCTTCTACCAGCACCTACAGGACTGCATGGATCAGGCAATCCCAAACAAAACTAAGACTCTTTGTACCAAAGGCAAGCGTCCAGTCTGGTGGACCCCAGCCATAAACAAGCTCTACAACAAAAGGAGGAAGCTACTAAAAGATAGAGCAAAATCCTTGAAAGGTAAGACACCTTTGATCATTATAAGTAAAAAACTAAGAGCTCTCATAAAATCATCCAAGGCAAATTTTGAGAGAAAAATCGCCAAGGACTCAAAAGACAATCATAAGGCCTTCTTTAGCTATGTTAGAAACCTAGGAGGAAACTCCCAGATATGCTCAGAATTAGTTCAAAATGATGTGAAGATTACTGAACCTACACACATTGCCAACATACTGGCTGACAGGTTCAGTGCAAACTTCTCCCCTCCCCCAAAAGGAGAGATATCTATACCAGAGGATTGTAGCCCCCCAAACATCTCCAACGCCCAGGTGAGAACTGCTCTCTCCAAGGCAAAAAAACACAGCATCCATGGGACCGGATGGTGTCCCCGGCTGTGTGCTCCATGAACTCAATGAGGAATTAAACCCGCAGTTAGTACAGCTGTTTAATCTTAGCCTCACCTCAGGATACGTACCCAAGGAGTGGCGCACGGCGACTGTGGTCCCACTTCACAAGGGCGGTGCCTCCACCGACCCTGGAAATTACCATCCCATTAGCTTGACAAGCCTTATCTGCAAAGCCATGGAGAGGATCATAATGGAACTCATAAATAAAGACATAGGGAACTTGCAGACTTTGGATCCAACCCAGTTTGGCTTTGTCAAAGGCAGATCATGCCTTTTAAACTTGGTTGACTTTTTCGAGACAGTCACCAAGGCCATTGATGAGGGAAAGGCAGTCCATACAGCCTACCTCGACCTGGCAAAGGCCTTTGACACAATACCCCACTCAGGTATCATCGAAAAACTCATCAGCTTGAATGTAAACCCATACATCACAAGATGGGTTGCAAACTGGCTAAGTGACAGAACCCACAGGGTCAGAGTTGCTGGAGCCATGTCAGACTCAAAGCCTGTCACAAATGGTGTCCCACAGGGCTCAGTCCTGGGTCCACTCTTGTTCGGCATCTACTTTTCTGAAGTACAAGCAAATACAGGAGTGTTATGGCTGACAAAGTTTGCAGATGACTGCAAACTGGGCGCCATAGTCGAAAACACATCTGACACAGATATCCTTCAGAAGGGCCTCACAGAAATGGATAACTGGTGCCAGAGCCATGGCCTAAAGTTAAACGCCAAGAAATGCATAGTCATACCCTTCGGGAAAAACAAGGTTACCCCTAGCTACCATATAGGTGGCAATCCACTGAGCACAGAAGAAGTCATCAGGGATCTGGGGACCCAGGTTGACAGTAGCCTTTCGTTTGACACTCATGTTGCTAAAGTAGTTAGGAAAACCTTCTACATTGCACACCTGATCATGAAGGGATTCACATCTAGATCAAGGGAGGTCATCGTCCCCCTGTACTCATCACTCATTAGACCTATGATTGAGTACAATGCCCCATTCGGAATGTATCTGACCCGACACCTGCAACAGCTGGAAAGGCCCCAAAAGTTCCTCACCAAAAGGATAAAGGGTCTCAAAAATATGTCTTATGCTGCCCGACTGAAAGAACTCCAGCTCTATTCAGTCTCATACTGCTTGCTCAGAGGTGGCCTGTGCCTGACATATAAGGCCATGTCAAACCCAGATTTGATGAATATGCTTCACCTCAAAAAATCTAGATCCCTCAGAACCACAAGGGCGGGAGACTTAAACCTTGACACGGTTATTAATAGAACGTGCAGGAGGGACAGATTCATCACCCAGAGACTCCCTATGCTGTGGAACAAAATCCTGGTACATGTGAGGCAGAGCACCTCGCTGGCCTTGTTCAAGAGGAATCTTGACCAATGGATGGGAGATCACAGATATACCCCAGGGATTACTTCAGTGTCACTGCTTGACAGAGGCACAACAAAATAATAGGCCTAGTTTTATTCAAACTAAAGGGGTGGCGAAAGCCACATAACTATGGGCTAGGCTTATAAATGCCCTTGGGCAGATAGCCTAGTATGAACCTATGAACCTATGAACCTATGAAATTGGTATAACAACCTGGGTAGGATGTTCATTTTTATAATTGCTACTTTAGATAAAAAGGGGACTTTCATATTTTTCCACCTGTCTATATCATTTTCAATGTTTGTCCATGATTTGGCAAGATTATTTTGTAGGGAGTTATTATGGTTATGGTCAAAAATTATCCCTAGGTACTTAAAAGTATATTTCAACTTAATTTGGGTTATAGGAAAGAGAGGGTCTTTATGATTGCTTGGGTTAACTAGAAAAATAAGAGATTTTGAAGGGTTAATTTCATAAATGGAAGTTTTTGAGAAGGTTTCGATAGTGTTTTGAATTTATTTAACTCAGTATTAGGTAACTGGAAATATATGATGAGGTCATCAGCAAAGGCTGAAAATACCAGATTTGTCCCTAAAATATTGGGAATTTGGTGACATGTTTTTTGTGTTAAGTATATAAATAGGGGTTCGATATATATGTCAAAGAGGTAGGGTGAGAGGGGACAGTCCTGTCTTGTTCCATTATTTAATTTTATTTTAGAAGAACATAGTTTATTAATATACAGAGTGGTAAAAGAGGAATTATATAAGATTTTGATTGTATTTATAAAATTAGTTGGAAAGTTAAATTGCTTTAGAGTCAGCAACAAGAATTCATGATTGACTCTATCAAAGGCTTTTGTGGCATTGAGTGCCATAAGGTAGTAGGGAAGTTTATGGTTTGCAGAAAGTTGGATGGCAGCATCTAAAGTGAGTGTGTTGTCCCAAGTTTGTCTACCCTTTATGAATCCTGATTGCTGTGGAGAAATGATTGTGTGGAGGACTTTTGTAAGTCTATTTGCTAGAGCCATAGTCATGATTTTAATGTCTGTGTTAATAAGTGAAATTGGTCTGCAGTTAGATGGGTTAGATTTGTCAGTATTTGGTTTGTGAATAAAGATAGTTTTAGAATTGTTAGGTCCCTAAATCCAAATTTACTAATATATTCAAAGATTTTAAGAAGAATAGGAGATATTTTAGAAGCAAATTTTGTATAAAAATTAGAAGTGAAGCCATCCGGACCTGGGGCTTTATTGTTTTTTAGACTTTTAATTGCCTCCATAATTTCTTCTGTTCTTAAAGGAGCTTCCAGGAATTCAGTTTGGTGTTTTTCAATTTGTTGAAATGAGATACTGGAGAAAAAAATCATTATAGGACTCTGGGTGTATTGCATCCTGCGGACCATATAGATTATTGTATATTTTTTCAAAAATGGTCAAAATATCTTGGTTATTCGTATGTAGTTCGTTATTATATTTAATTTGTAGAATCCTAGGGGAGTCTTGATGAATGTTTATGAGGGTTGTTGGGTACATTCAGAATAGTTGGCAAGGAGTTTCATTTCTCGAAATGAGAGATTTTGTACATGCAGTGAGTAAAGTTATTTCTGTTGATTAATTAGTTGGGCTTCTAAATCAGGACTAAAGTTTTCTTGGAGTGATTTTTCAATGTCTTGGATTTTCTGCTTAATTTTAAATTATTTCTCTCTTGTTAGTTTTTTAAAGTAGGAGGCTTTTTGAATTAGGAGGCCCCTAACTTTAGTTTTGGTGGCCGCCCATAAAATGTCTAGTGGCATATTTGAGGTTAAGAGATTGGCTCTGAGCTTGTCTAGTACATTGTTAATTTCTTTTATTATTTCTTCTTTGCCAAGAAGAGTAGGGTTTAAGCACCATGTCTGTAAGGTTTTTTGATTTGGGGTGTTTTTCAGTGTTAGTTTAGAGTGGTTCGATAAAAATCTCGGACTGGTTGAGTATATTGGTTTTTCATTCAGAAGAGATTCTGATATCAGAAAAAAATCAATCCCGGACCACGACTTATGGTATGGGGAGTAATTGGCACATAATTTTCCCATTCAGTATATAGGCCCCCCTGCCATGTGTGCATTGCACTTAGCAACAAGATGTATGACTGTTTCCAGTACTTTTTCACATACTATACGTGTCTGTTTCTCCCACCTTCTCAGTTGATTTTGTAAACCAATGTGTATGTAGTCAGCTATCTTGGGATACCATTATTCAATTTTAATCCTTTAGTTTCAATTCATCTCTCCTTAAAAATTCCTTAGTGAAATTTTGGTCAACAGTTGTTCCAAGAGATCTCTGTACTTGCCACTATATTTGTTGATTTTCCCACATTTGTTTCCTTCTCATCTGATCCTTCTCCTTATATTAGTTCTTTTGTTTATTAGCACATTCAGTTGCTGACTAATTTTTGTCTTCTTCTGGTTTGATTTACATTCCCACTTGATACAGAAATGCTTCTGGTAAACTAAGTAAAGATGTCATCTCAGACTTCTTCTTTTTCTCATGTTTTAAAAATTTCAATATGTTTTGATATGATGAGGTCAGCAAATATGCATGCAGTCCTACGACTACAGATCTGTACGTGTAATCAATTTCGAGGAGACTCGTATCTCCTTCAGATCAAGCAATATATAATCTTGGGATCTACTTCTAAACCTCGAAAGTTCATATAATCGAACTTCATTTTTGCAAGATGAAAATCACAAAAGTTTAAATACCTGAAAGGCGAATTCTTCCCAATGCAAGTACACTCACTATTACAGGCAACAAAAGTCACTAGGTTTCTCTTTTCTCTGACCATCCAGTTTATCTAATATTGCTTAGCAAGTAGGGAAACATTGTAAGTCAATTGGCATCAGAAGTTATTTGTGCCAGTTAATATTAGTATAAGATGACAAAAATGAATAGATTCATTTGACCGGGGAAGTATTAGCAATGTTCACTTATTTTATGTTATTTTATGTTATGTTATTTTTCATAACCAAGAACTAATGACAGCTTCAATCTTATTTAGCAGACCTAAAACTAGTTTTTGTGGAACTGCAGGGACAGTTAGATCTCTTTAAACAAATAGTGGTGCTAGAGATGGAAATTTTTACATGTTTAAAACAATTCTACTTAATTTATTTCAGCATTTAAATATTGTTTGGACTGATCAAGAAGAAACATTCTAGATATAATAACAGAAATCCAGTAAGTGAATGGAAAACAGGAACAAAAACAGTTCTCAAGAAACCTTTCTTTTTGACATCTTTTCAAACTACTCAGAGAAGCTACACACAACAAAAAGCATTTCACATTTGTTGCCCTGCACTGCAGAAAACTACCACCATATGACAACACAAAAGATGACACAGGATGAAATTGAAGAGAATGTGCCACAAGAAGATGTTATAGAACTTTCTATAGAATGCCCGCAGGAAATGGAAAACAAGGGATGTGCCCTCAGTATGGAAGAAAAGGAGTTAAGAGAAGAGTTGCGTGATTTAATAGACAAAGACAGCTATATCAAGATTAATGAGAGAAATAGACTGCAGAAGGTTACTAAAACCCCAAAAGTCAGAAGCTTGATAAAACAAATGAATACAGTAATTAGGACTGTCCATAGAGATCCATGTGATATAACAGAAGTAAACAGAATATATTACTGTGCTGCTAAAATAATAACTGATAAAATTCTACCACAGGAACCTGTCACCCCTGGGATTCAGGTTACTGGCTAAAGCTCTTGTCACCCCTATAGTGCCTTTTGTAGGAAAGGTTCAAAGGATAAAACCACTACCGTAACAGATACAAACATGCAAAATCTGAAGGTAATGCTACTCAGTGCTAGAAGTCTAAACCTCAAAATGCACTCTCTCGAGGCACTCCTAAAAATGGAGAACATCGATATCTATGCAGTAACCGAGACCTGGTTCAAGGCTCCAGAGGGCACCCCTGCAATACCAGGCTACAATTCTTACCACACGTTTCTGCCACAAAACCAATACCGAAACACTAAAGGTGGAGGAGTGTCCATATTCACCAAGGATATTCACACCTCCAGGCTAGTTGCCCAAAACAATGCATCTGAAATTCTCCAGGTGCAACTAACACTAGGTAAGACTACAATCCAAATTGTAGCTTGCTACAGATCCCCCACCATGCCCCAAGATTCTCACTACACCTTTCTAAACATACTGGAAAATATTAAGATACAACCAAACACCCTAATACTGGGTGATTTCAACTACCCTGCCATTAATTGGGAAAACTACTCGGGTACCAACTCCTTTTCCCAACGTTTTTTGGAATTCATAAATTCCAATGCCCTGGATCAGCTAGTCCATTATCCCACCAGCGGCTCCAATATCCTAGACCTGGTCATTACCAACATGGGAGACAGATGCTCCACACCAGTGGTCACCCCCTCATTGGTCAGGTCTGACCATAAGCAAATCACCTTTGACATCCACATCCCACCCCCACCCCCCAGTAAGGAAACCTCCTTACAAAACTACTCCAAAGCCAGCTTCATGCTACTGAAGTCAGAAGTGACAAATTTCACAACACCCATGCAGACGGGATCTGGAAGTTCGACTGCAGAATCCTACACTAAGGCACTGTACGAGCACATCCACTCGTGCATGAATCGTGCCATCCCAAATAGAACCAAGATGCTCTTCTCCAAAAAGAGGAAGCCAATCTGGTGGTCCCCTGCTATAAACAAACTATACAACAGAAATAAGAAACTGTTGTAGAAAAGAGGAAAATCCCAGGATGCAAAAAACTCCCTCACCAGCCTCAGTAAGAAGCTGAGATCCCTCATAAAATCCTCAAAAGCTAGTTACGAAAATAAAATTGCCAAAGATTCCAAAGACAACCTCAAGGCATTCTATAGTTATGTCAAGAATCTAAATGGCAATGCTCAGATCTGCTCTGAGCTACAACAGAATGGCATTAAATATACTGATCCCAAGGATATTGCCAATATCCTGGCAGATTGATTTAGTGCCAACTTCACCCCCCTCTCACCCCCTAAAGGGCCCATCTCAATACCAAATGATTGCCAAATTCCGATAATCACGGCCAAACAGGTAGAAACCGCACTCCCCAAAGCTAAGAATACAGCATCAATGGGACCAGATGACATCCCAGGCTGTGTACTACATGAACTACAAAATGAACTGGCACCTCACCTAAGTGTCATGTTTAATCATAGCCTCACCTCAGGCTTCATGCCCACTGAGAGGCACACAGCTACAGTTATCCCGCTCCACAAGGGAGGATCCACCTTGGATCCTGGGAACTACTGTCCCATCAGTCTGACAAGCCTGATCTGCAAGGGTATGGAATGCATTATCATGGAACTTATAAACAAAGACATTGGCAACCTTCAAACACTGGACCCCACCCAGTTTAGGTTTGTGAAGGGGCGATCTTGTCTCCAGAATCTGCTTGACTTCTTCGAATCAGTCTCCAGAGCTGTGGACAAGGGTAAGGTGGTCCACACAGCCTATCTGGACCTCGACAAGGCCTTCGACACCATCCCCCACTCTGGAATCATAGATAAACTTACTAAGCTGGGCATAATTCCCTACGTCACTCAATGGGTTGCCAACTGGCTAACAGACTGTAAAAGTAGCCGATTTCAAATCCAGCTCCAGACAAGTGACAAGTGGAGTACCTCAGGGTTCAGTCCTGGGACCACTCTTGTTTGGCATCTACTTCTTTGAAGTACAAGTCAACACTAAGGGACTCTGGCTAACAAAGTTTGCAGATGACTGCAAACTGGGAGCCATTATTGAATCTCCAAATGATGTGGATATTCTACAAAAGGGCCTTACAGAAACAAATGCCTGGTGCCAGAGCCATGGGCTCAAGCTTAATGCCAAGAAATGTATAGTTATCCCCTTTGGAAAAAAACATGTACCAATGAATTACCACATAGGTGGCAGGACACTAAACATCGAAAGTGTGATGAGAGACTTAGGGACACAGGTGGACAGTGGTCTCACTTTTGATAACCACATCGCCACAACAGTCAGGAAATCCTTCTATGTGGCACACCTCATCACTAAGGGCTTTTCATCCAGAAAAAAGGAGGTCACTGTCCCACTGTACTCATCCCTCATTAGACCCATTATAGAGTATAACGCCCCGTTTGGTATGTACCTCACAAGACATCTGCAACAGCTGGAAAGGCCACAGAAATACCTCACTAAAAGAATCACATGCCTAAAGCAGATGCCATATGCTGACCATCTAAAAAAACTCCAGCTATACTCTGTGGCATATTGTCTACTCAGAGGTGATCTCTGCTTAACATACAAGGCCATGTCAAACCCTGAGCTGTTGGACATGCTCCACTTAAAGAAATCCCAATCCCTCAGAGCCACACACTCCAGGGATCTAAACCTTGTCATCAAAATGAACAAAACATGCTGGAGGGATAGGTTCCTGACCCAGAGACTCCCCATACTCTGGAATAGACTGCCCATACATGTCAAGCAGAGTGCCTGATTGGCCCTCTTCAAAAGGAACTTTGATGATTGGATGGGAGATAGGAAATTCACCCCAGGGATCATGTCAGTCGGCCTGCTAGACAGTGGACCAGAGAAGTAAATATTGTGAGAAGAAATATACAGGGAATTGTTATGGCTAGGCTTGCATAGGCCTTAGGGCCACTAGCCTATTACCAACCTATGAACCTATAGGGTAGCGAGGGAAAATGGGGGGGGGTGACAGCAAATACCATCATGGAAATATCGAATAGAGAAAACTATAAAGTAGCTAAGACAAGAAGTGTCATTGTTAGAAGATTATAGAAGAGGGAACAGATCAACAAAAATATTAAGAAAGATAGATGTGATAAAAGCAATGAGCAGTCTTAAAACAGACCTGGATTTGTTATGCACTATTGGAGATAACAAACTAAAAATTTCGAAACAGGCAGAAAGACTCAGAAGATACAAAGATAAATATAAGGGAAAAGCACAAAATAAGCAATTTACTGATGACCACAAAATGTTTTATAGAGAATTGGGAAATATGGTAAAAGTAATTGATAGACTGCCGAAAAAACAGGAAGTAGATACATTTTGGAGAAGTATCTATGAAGATCCTGTGGAACATAACAAAGATGATAAATGGATAGAAGAAGTAAAAGAAAGAATAAGAAGTTTAAAGGTACAGGATATGAAATGGGATGAAATAACAGCCAGAGAGATTGAAACAAAGTTGAGAAAAGCCTCTAATTGGAAAACCCCAGACCCAGATGCAGTACCTAACTTTTGGCTTAAAGTATTAACTTCTTTACAGAAGGATCTAGCCATGAGTAAGAACTATTTATATGCACACGCCGAACAGACACCGCACTGGTGAACAACAGGAAAAATAATGCTCTTACTTTGAGGGTTGGGAGGGTGGCCTAATGGTTAAGGTGTTTGCCTTACAAAAGAAAGAACCTGCAAGCTACCTTAAAAATTATAGACCTTGTCTTGCGACGACATATAAACTATACACGGGGACTGTTGCCGACAGAGTTTATAGTCATTTAGAAGAAAACTCAATTATGGCAGTAGGACAAAAGGGCAATAAAAAAAAGTCATATGGAACAAAGGATCATTTATTCTTAAATAAAGTTATAGTGGAGAACTGTAAGAAAGGGAAGAATCTAACTATGGCATGGATTGACTATAAAAAAGCATTTGATACTATCTCACATTCATGGATAAAAGAGTGCTTAAAAATGTATAAGGTGCATCCTACACTGATTGATTACATTACAGTAACCATGAAACAGTGTCAGACCACTTTGAAATTAAGCCATGATAAAGGACAGATTATTATCCCAGGGATAAAAATCCAAAGGGGGATATTCCAGGGTGACTCCCTGTCACCGTTGCTATTTTGCCTTGCCATTAATCCATTAAGCTGTTTACTTAACAGCTTAGATCACGGCTATAATTTGGCTTTTAGAAAACAACAAAGTCTAATGACTTCTCATCTTCTCTTTGTCGATGGTTTAAAATTGTATAGCTCATCAGATGAGGAACTGAAAGCACAGCTACAGGTTGTCAAAACTTTTTCAGATGATATTGGAATGTCATTTGGTCTTGATAAATGTGCAAAAGCAACCTTTAAAAAAGGAAAATTGCAGCACCAGGAAAACATCAGTTTGGGACAAGAATGTGATATAAAAGAACTTGAGCAAGAGGAGGGTGTATAAATACTTGGGAATTGATGAAGGATCAGCAATAAAACATAAACAAATGTGAATAAAGCTTAGTAAGGAGTACTTTAGAAGACTTTTAATCCTGAAAACAGCATTGACACCTAGGAACAAGATCCAAGCTATAAATCAGTTTGCTCTTCCTGTCCTAACTTATAGTTTTGGAGTGATTAACTGGCCTCAAAAAGTGTTGGATAGATTGGATATTAAAACAAGAAGGATGCTTTATGCTCACCAAATGATTTATAAAAATCACTGTATACCAAGATTATATATTCCCCGTTCTGAAGGAGGGATGGGCTTCCTTAAAATTGATTACATGTATAGATCTGCAATCGTGGAACTCCACACATATCTACTGACCTCACAAGATCCAAATGTGGTGAAAATTTTGAAACATGAGGAGAATAAATCTAAGATGACATTTCTGCTTAATTTAGCAGAAGCATATCGACGTCAAGCAGGAATGGAAATCAAACCAAAAGTTTGCGGTCCAGAAAACAGCAACACACGGGGATAACACACTCAGTCTCACCCATTTTTTTAATAAGCCATAACTGTCAAGTCACTCCAGAACTGCTGGTGTCATCAAGGATGAGAGTTCTGAGAGCAGTGAAGATTTTGATATGAATGACTCCACATGGATTTCAGGTGACCAATGTGGGACCTCCGACCTTAGCCCCAGTCAGGAAGAGAGAATGCACAGCCCACAAAATCTCCACAATCAAGAGGATGATGATTCCTCTTCAAAGAAAAAGAGAAAAAAAAAAAAAAAAATAAAAAAAAAGGGGTTGGGAGGGTGGCCTAATGGTTAAGGTGTTTGCCTTACAAACACAAGGTGTAGGGTTTGAGTCTCACAAGGGATAATTGGCTAAGCTTAAAATGGCTCGCAAGGGCAGTTAGCTTAGTACTAATCTATGAACCTATGAACCTAAGTGTATAAAAACCAGGCAGCAACTGAATGTGCTAAAAAAACTAAAGAAAGAATATAAGGTGAAGGACCAGATGAGAAGGCAAGAAATGTGGGAAAAACATAAATATAGTTGCAAGTGTAGAAAACTTCTGGAACAGCCTCATGTTGATCAAGGACAAACGCAAGAATTGTTAAGGAGAGGTGAATTTACATTAAGAAATGAAAGGTTAATATTGGCAGCCCAAGATAGTGGGCTACGTACACACTGGTTTACTAAGTCCATTGAACATGTGGGAGAAAGAGACATATGTAGGTTTTGTGGAACCGAATTGGAAACAGTCACACACCTTATTGCTGGTTGCTACTCTCTAATGGCAGAGGTACTGTATATTGAAAGGCATAATAATGTGGCGAGATTGTTACACTGGAGATTGTACAAACATTATGGTATCAAAGTGGCTGAAAAACACTGGAAACATGAACCACAGAGAATCATAGAAAATGATGGTTTACATCACATGGGATCACCCAATACCAATAGTCCAAAAGATAGATGCTAGAAAACTGGATATAGTGGTCCAAGAAACGAAGACAAAAGTAGCATTGATCATTGAAATCACCACACCTAGTGACTACAGTGTCTTGCGTACAGAGAGACACAAAGTCATAAAATACCTCAATCTGCAGGTAGAAATGACAGCCATGTGGAAGAAAGATACCCAGACAGTTCCAATAGTAGTAGGAGCAACTGATCTTATAAAAATTAATTTACAATCGTATTTAGATATGTTACCAATTCATGTAACACACTACGAATTGCAGAAGGAATCATTACTGGGCACACTGCAAAGAACACTTTTGGCTAACATCAAAGAGTGAAACAATGCTAATTTCATGAACTTTAATTGCACTTTGACTTAGGAATGGGGTCCATTCCTGTCATAGTATTAGAAACCCAAAAGACATGGAGAAATTAAAAATGGCAGAAAACTACAACCACATGTGTGGGACATCCATGGGACATCTAGAAGGACACAGTTGGAGGAAAATAGTTTTATGTTCAGGGTATACCAGAAGTGTAGCCAGCAATTTGCATTTTGTACACAAAGACTTGTGATTTTTTCTACCACCCAACATAACACTTAAGAAATGTAAACATTTCCAAATATTTCCTTATACATAGTACAAAAATTGCACAAATAAATATAAATAATAAAATAAATATCTGTAGTGTACACTTGAGTATGCCTAACTGTGCCGTACGTTGTACAATAACAGGACAACCGTAGGCTGCCTACATATTTTATTATACAGCAGTTAGTTGACCACAGTTTGTTGAAAGCAGCTTAGCTGTTTTGCAAGACCAAGTTACTATAGCATATTACAGTCATAGGTTCATAGGTTCTTAATAGGCTAATGACCTCTAGGGCTCTTACAAGCCTAGCCCCATATCCCACACCATTGGAGTCCTGAGTATCATGGGTATCTTAGGTTCATAGGTTCATAGATTAGTACTAAGCTAACTGTCCTTGCGAGCCATTTTAAGCCTAGCCAATTATCCTTTGTGAGACTCAAACCCTACACCTTGTGCTTGCAAGGCAAACACCTTAACCATTAGGCCATCCTCCCAACCCATTAGTAGGAAGTAACTAAGGATTTGTAGGGGGTGCTAGTAAGGATAATACTTTTCTCCTTGACAGCCTCTGTCCATGATGAACATGGGGGCCAGACTGGGGGTATATTTACTAGTTTCCATTCAATTGTTGTGTTTTTTTCATTTGAATAGGATAAGGCATGAACTCTTATTTACATGGATGGGAGCCTATTCTATAGTGCAGGGATCTTTTGGGACACATATATTTCTCTCCAGAAGGTTATATTTATATCACGATTGAAGTTCAGATCCCTGGATCTGGTGCTTCTGGTGCTGTTTGCTTTGCACATTTGCAACAGATCCATCAGGACTGGGTCTGAAGACATCTTGTAAACCAGACAAAGATCCCTTCCTAGCCGCCTATAGGAGACTGAATACAGAGACAGAGCACTTAGGCGATCAGTGTAGGACAGGTATTCATGCTTTGAATTCTCCTGGTTAAAAACCTTTGTGGGCATTCCAACTGTTGCAAGTGTCTCTTTAGATAGATGCCAAAGGGAGCACTGTATTCAACGATATGTCTGATAAGGGCCAAGTAGAGTGGTACTATTACTTCCCTGAACCTAGATGCCATACCATTATGTATAAGTTGGGTGACATAGGATGACTTGCTGTATACATACCATAACAAATTGTATTGCTGGAGTAATTAAGTTGGGTTGATTGTTTCATAAAGGGCATTATAATGCATTTTCTGGTATTAAGTTTTAGGCTATGGTTTTGGTATCAGTCATTTCTCTGTGTTAAACCCACTTGCAAGATGTTGGTGTCTGAGGAATCTATAATAGCTCCTAGTTTACAGTCATCTGTGAACTTGGTGAGCCAGAGGCCTTGAGCATTAATCTTGACTTCTGAGAAGTAGATGCCAAACAAGAGCGAGCCCAACAACCAGTCCTGGGGTACTCTACTGGTGACTAATTTGCTCTCACCTGGTTGTGAACCAGCCAGCAGTCCAGCTGGTTATGTAGGGATTTATGCCTGGTTCAGAGAGCTTGCCAACAATGCCAGAGTGTATTGTATCAAATGCCTTAGCTAGGTTAAGATACGCAGTATGCACCATTTAACTCTTAATCATTGTCATTGAGACTCTCACAAAGGAGTCTACTAGGTTGAGTAGTCATGACCTTCCCTTAACAAAGCCAAACTGGGATGGGACCAATGTCTCTGTAGGTTGACAGTGTCCTCATTTATTATTTCTATAATAATTTTATCCATGTGATATTAGACTTGTTAGACTGATAGGTCTGTAGTTCCTTGGGTTGGTTGACGGTCTGCCCTTATTTTATTTATTTTATTTTACATTTGTTAACCGGGCTAGTCTAACTGGATACATGTCCATTTTCAGTAGAGGCCCGAGGAGTTAAGCTCCAAGTTAGGACAATAAAATTAATACAATACAGTATAAGGATACATGAGCAAATATTAAAGTATTAACAGTATGCGTAAACAGGTTATCACAGTAAAATGTACAGTGCACGATACAAGAAATAAATAAAGGGATGTAAAATACAATCAGAGTAGTCAAGAGACATATGCAACATAGTTTAAAAAGAAAAATAGAGTGGCTTTGGCTTAATGAGTAGATGGGTTAGGCAGAGTAGAGTATATAGAGACACTTTGACTAGTCAGGTTTAGTGCATTGACATAACCAGTGTGTTTTCAGGAATACTTTCAATTTGTTTTTGAAAGAGGATAATGAGGAATGTATGGAGAGTTCGTTTGGGAGGAGGTTCCAGGCTTTACCAACTATATTAGAGAAAAGGGAGTCGCCAGCTTTGTTGTATGTTTTAGTGGTATGTACTAGAAATTTCTGAGAAGACCTTAAGGATGCTAGGTTTTTATAGGGGGTGATTAGTGTTGAGAGAATAGCCCCTGGATTCATGAAGCTCGGCGCAAGGCCGGTGTAAGGTGTGCGCCGGCAGTGCAGTGTATAATCGGCGTAGCAGCACCACATGCATAGTAATGAGTGCGTGCCACAACCACAACCACGTGCAGAGGGCACGTGCACGAGCCCAAGTAGGATGCGCCCGTAGGCGTGACCAAGCCGTCAGGCGAGGAGCAACCTAAAGTGCTGACTGTCACAGGCCGCCTGCAATAGTAACCGCACCAGCCAGTGTCTGTGGATAATGAAACGTACGCAGAGTATGCAACATAGTACCCATCTACACAAAACGGAGAACCAAACATTAACCCACGAAGTCCAAATTGTACACGTCCAAGGAACAAAGGATACGCGTATTACCGTGTCCGTCACACAATGCAATGTCAGTGGGCATACCCAGTGAAGGTGTACCGCAGCATGTCAGCGCACCGCACCTACACACAAGTAGCCCCATGGGCATGGTCACCAGCAGTTCCACAGTGGTAGTGAGAGTACAAAGCCGGGCAGCCGTGTCTATATAACAACCAGAAGGAAACCAGATACCCTAAACACAGACAAACATGTGCATAGCAACATGTACTACACCCAGCAACGCATCTGCCGTGATATACATAGGATGGCGTATGCCGAAGCAGAATATCCAGAAGCAGAACCCATGCATGCAAATGTAATACACAACAGCCCCATCATAGCACGTAATCCGCACCCATGTACAACTGTCTACCCAACCCAGCTAGCAGCCTTGCGCAGCTGCACACCTACACACAGTGGGTATACCTCAAATGTAGTATGAAGTATTGTCCTAGGCAGTGCCACGCATGCAAATATGTACCCCACATGTCAACATCCCACCTCAGGTACTGATATCCAAATGTCTGCATGTGAATGTGTCGGCAGAATGCGTACATCCCGCATGTGGTACGGACCTGTCGAAACCCCATAGGCGTTCACACGCCACGGTGTCCATAACTGTACACATCTGGACAAAGCAGTATGTGCAGCCACTGTACCGATGATTAGCTATGCAGACATGTCAAACACAACACATAGGGCGGAACATCCACCCACCAAGCATGACACCCCAACAGGGTGCCACATGCACAGAAGGTGAAGGTGGGACATCACACGTAGATAATAGTGGTGCCGGATGGCCAAACACCCACGGCCAATGCAAAGGATTGAATAACACATATATGCCCGGATGAATGGGTATGTCATATCATGGGAATAGCCTAAGCTATCCAACATAATAGCCATGCATACCAGATACAAACTGCCAGTAACACGCAGTAGTAATGCAGGAAGGCATACATGACTGTGGGAATATCACAGGACATATGGCACGTACCAAGTGTCGACGCATGACACAAATGTCCAGGATGGGGCCCCCTGCAAAGAGGAACACGTGCCAACCCCACCCCCCACTGATGTATCGGCAGTGGAAACACAACCCAAACACACACCAACACCACCATCCATCCCACGATAGCAACGGAGGCCGGTCAAAGACCACCATGATGTGTGCACAAACAGGGACACGTGTAACCGCCGCTCTGACAACCCCCCACAGGCCAACGAATAATAGTAAGAACATACGCATGTAATGCTGCGAAGGATGTGTGGTAGTCCTCAGTATCACAGAGGTAGGTACACAGATACACTGTAATCAACCGTGACATATGTGCACTGTACACAGCATACCTGCAGGTAATACATAGTTCAATCATGTGCCACAGAAATATCCACGCATTTAATGAGGACAGGGGATAGACAAGTGTGAATGGGACAAACTATGAACATAGGTTCATAGGTTCATAGGTTCATAGTAGGCTATCTGCCCAAGGGCATCTATAAGCCTAGCCCATAGTTATGTGGCCTTCGCCACCCCTTCAGTTTGAAGAAAACTATGCCTATTATATTGCTGTACCTCTGTCAAGCAGTGACACTGAAGTAATCCCTGGGGTATATCTGTGATCTCCCATCCATTGGTCAAGATTCCTCTTGAACAAGGCCAGCGAGGTGCTCTGCCTCACATGTACCGGGATGTTGTTCCACAGCATAGTGAGTCTCTGGGTGATGAATCTGTCCCTCCAGCATGTTCTATTAATGACCGTGTCAAGGTTTAAGTCTCCCGCCCTTGTGGTTCTGAGGGGTCTAGATTCGTTAGGTGAAGCATAGTCATCAAATCTGGGTTTGACATGGCCTTGTATGTCAGGCACAGGTCACCTCTGAGCAAGCGGTATGCGACTGAATAGAGCTGGAGTCCTTTCAGTTGGGCAGCATAAGACATATTCTTGAGACCCTGTATCCTTTTGGTGATGAACTTTTGGGGCCTTTCCAGCTGCTGCAGGTGTCGGGTCAGATACATTCCGAATGGGGCATTGTACTCAATCATAGGTCTAATGAGTGATGAGTACAGGGGGACGATGACCTCCCTTGATCTAGATGTGAATCCCTTCATGATCAGGTGGGCAATGTAGAAGGTCTACCTAACTACTTTAGCAACGTGAGTGTCGAACGAACGGTTACTGTCAACCTGGGTCCCCAGATCCCTGGTAACTTCCTCTGTGCTCAGTGGATTACCACCTATATGGTAGCTAGGGGTAACCTTGTTTTTCCCAAAGGATATGACTATGCATTTCTTGGCGTTTAGCTTTAGGCCATGTCTCTGGCACCAGTTATCCATATCTGTGAGGCCCTTCTGAAGGATATCTGTGTCAGATGTGTTTTCGACTATGGCACCCAGTTCGCAGTCATCTGCAAACATTGTCAGCCATAACCCCCCTGTGTTTGCTTGTACTTCAGAAAAGTAGATGCCAAAAAAGAGTGGACCCAGGACTGAGCCCTGTGGGACACCACTTGTGACCGGCTTTGAGTCTGACATGGCGCCAGCAACTCTGACCGTGTGGGTTTTGTCACTTAGCCAGTTTGCAACCCATCTTGTGATGTATGGGTTTACATTCAAGCTGATGAGTTTTTCAATGATACCTGAGGGGGATTTTGTGTCGAAGGCCTTTGCCTAGGCTGTATGGACTGCCTTACCCTCATCAATGGCCTTGGTGACTGTTCCGAAAAAGTCAACCAAGTTTAAAAGGCATAATCTGCCTTTGACCAAGCCAAACTGGGTTGGATCCAAAGTCTGCAAGTTCCCTATGTCTTTATCTATGAGTTCCATTATGATCCTCTCCATGGCTTTGCAGATAAGGCTTGTCAAGCTAATGGGACGGTAATTACCAGGGTCAGTGGAGGCACCGCCCTTGTGAAGTGGGATTACAGTCGCCTTGCGCCACTACTTGGGTACGTATCCTGAGGTGAGGCTAAGATTAAACAGCTGTCCTAACTGCAGGTTTAATTCCTCATTGAGTTCATGGTGTACACAGCCGGGGACACCATCTGGTCCCATGGATGCTGTGTTTACTGCCTTGGAGAGAGCAGTTCTCACCTGGGTGTTAGAGATGTTCTGGGGGCTACAATCCCCTGGTATAGATATCTCTCCATTTGGGGGGGGGGAGAAGTTTGCACTGAACCTGTCAGCCAGTATGTTGGCAATGTGTGTAGGTTCAGTAATCTTCACATCATTTTGAACTCATTCTGAGCATATCTGGGAGTGTCCTCCTAGGTGTCTAACATAGCTAAAGAAGGCCTTATGATTGTCTTTTGAGTCCTTGGTGATTTATCTCTCAAATTTGCCTTGGATGATTTTATGAGAGCTCTTAGTTCTTCACGTATAATGAGCAAGGGTGTCTTACCTTTCAAGGATTCTGCTCTATCTTGTAGTAGCTTCCTCCTTTTGTTGTAGAGCTTGTTTATGGCTGGGGTCCACCAGACCGGACGCTTGCCTTTGATACAAAGAGTCTCAGTTTTGTATGGGATTGCCTGATCCATGCAGTCCTGTAGGTGCTGGTAGAAGGCATATGTAAGTGATTCAGCAGTTTGAGTAATGTTTACCACCGGCTCAGGGGCCTTAAAGGAGACCACACTAGTGTTTAGAAGTGTGAAGTCGGCTTTTGAGAAAGGCATATGTATGGTAACCGGCACCACCCACAGCATTGTATGCCAACAGCAGAAGCTATTGTAGGTTGTCCAAACACACGTGTCCGTACACAAGGAATATCATAGCAATAACCCACGCCCGGATGTGGGTAATGCTAGATATAAATGAATCAATGAAAAAGCATGCACGGAAGCAACTGCACGGCTCAATAGGTAATCAACAAAACAAAAAGAAGGAGCCAGCAGATGGACAAATTGAAATTGTATACTGAATATTGTATTGATCATCTAATTCTATATCACCATTGTCAGCTTTTGGTCAATTTTGTTCTTTTTGTTAGCCAGTTTTTAAAAAATATATACATTATATCTGCACATAGGTGTAGGACAGATCTTTCTTACTTGCTGATGAATAACAGCTACATGACTTTTTATGATTATTTAGATTTTGTTACCATCATTAACAATATTATCTGAATCATAGATATAGTCTGTTTAGAACATTCCGATATTCATAATAAGTTTTGAACTGTACTGACAGGGTTTCAGATTTATAAGATTATACAAATTCTGTACACTAGCCATCTAGTTAATTTTTTGTACTAGCCCTACTATTCCAACAATTTATCACTTTATACCAGCACATTTGCTCTATATATGGGTCTGTTTCATTCAACATTCTGAGGCTATTGCAACAATAATGGAATTCTTATTACATTGGGTTTAGCTTTGATATTGTGACCATTGTTGTTATATATTTTCTATGCTTTTACCACTAACATTGCTTAGGTATGCAGCCATTGTGTTTATAATACTTGTACATTATACCTTATTACATGTGACCTTTTCTTATGACACTGATGTTATAATATCATCCAGTGTTTTATTTAGTGTAGGATTCTCTTTGGTCTTTTTCTCATTTGAGGGACCCCTTTGCTGTTTGCTCCCCTGGTCATCTGGTCAACCTCTGTTTTTCTATTTACAATTTTGATCCACACTATATTGTGGATACTAATTTTGGGTTTCTAGATATTTCAAGTCCTTTTTCTACCATTGTTGTTTAGATTGATTATTACTTGTTTATCCTCAATACTGCACAATTGGAATTATTTCTATTTGTGAGAAGTGGTCCATTTACTTTGGGTCCATTATTGTCTTTCTTGTGACGTAGCCTTTGAGCTATTATTGTCTATTTTTATCAAGTCCCATTCTATTCAGTCCTATGGATCTCCTCAGTTTGGTTCCAGGTCTATCCTCTGATAGGGAAGACCTAAGAGTTTTTGGACTGGGATCCAATACCAATGATCAGAATCTGGATGTTCCTATGGGTTCTGAAACCACTTGTAATTTGGCATTTGATAAATTACACAAACACCTTAGATCATTAAGATCTACTATTTGGCATGCGAAATTATTCAAAGCATACATTGCTAAAGACATCACCCCACAAGGGTTAAGAGTAAGGATTCAGCCCCTAGTGGCAGAAATTGATGAAGACCTATCACAGGAATGGGCTGGTATTCAACACCAAGCCAGCATGTCTTTTGTTAAGGCTTTAAATAAATTTTATGAGCGTGTGATTGACAAGGAAGTCAATATTGTTTTAGGTCTGGCTAATGACCTTAAACCTTTTGAGAATGAAAGCTTTTTTTCTAAACAACTCAATAAGGTAGTTTCTGATATGAATAATCTGGAAACCCAACTTAAGGCTAAGAAAATTCAAAAGTTTAATAGGGACTTGGCTGATTATCAGGGTAGCAATCCTTTCAGTTCTACCAAACATGTTAAATTTAATGTACAGCACAGTCGTCCTTCTAAGAGAAAAAGACCTAAATCTATATTGAAGAACTATATTTCTGAAACTGGCTCTTCTACGGATGAGCCATCATCTGGTCTTGAGAGTGAACTACAGACTGCATCAGGGTCACCCCTACCCAAAAGGGCTTCACCAGGGGACCCTTTAGGAATAAATACAAAAGAGGTGGCAGGAAGCACAAAGGTTACAAGCGGTATACAAGGATTACTACAACTAGCGATGAAGGATTAGATTCTTCTCCTAACAACAATGTTTTAAACCTTTCTAGCCATGTTTTGTCACAATCTGAAGTAACTATTTTGAATAAAGGGTTAACATTTGTTCCCGTTTTTTTTGTTGCCGAAGACTCCTTTGCACAGGATGTTGTTTCCTTTTGTAGATTGCTGAATTTAAGAATGTTTTTTGGATACACTAATAATGATTTTGGGTTTTCAGATAAATTTATTTACCACAAATCACAATTTACTCCACCCATGCATCTTGTTGTCCTACAGTTTCAGAATAATATTCTCAAAGATTTACATTATGCCAGGTCAGTATTCACTATTAAAAATAATAACATCTCTACATCTGAACAAAAGTCAATTATTGATTTACAAAACAATCATGACATTCTGATTATTTCAGCGGATAAAGGTGGTGCTGTTGTGGTCCTTGATTGGCAATATTATGATCAGGAAGCTATGAGACAACTATCTGATGAAAAATATTATGCAAGGATGGTCATTAATCCTACACCTAAATTTCAAAAGGAAATTGAAGAATTTTTGTCCCATGCTAAGGACGCTTCCATAATTGATAATGACACCATGCACCAACTTTTGGTTCGGGATCCCTTGAATCAATATATTTATTTTTTGCCAAAGGTTCACAAGGACCCCAGACAGCCACCGGGTAGACCCATTGTTTCAGGCAGGGGATACATCACAGAGCCTTTATCTCTTTTTTTGACTAGCAAATTGGAGCCTCTACTCTCTTCCATCCGCTCAAGACTACGTGATACAACTAACTTCTTACAAATCATTTCTGACACACAACTTGAGCCGGATTGGCGCATGTGTACTTTTGATGTAAGTGCACTGTACACTAATATTCCTCATTCTGGTGGTTTAGAGGCCCTGGCCTTTTGGCTTAATAGCTCTGGTTTGTATTCCTCAGACTATAATGAATTTCTGTTGGATATGGCATCATATGTATTAACCAACAATGTCTTCTTCTATCAGGACATATGTTACTGGCAGACTAAAGGTACCGCCATGGGTTCCTCTTTTGCACCCATTTATGCGGACCTTTTTATGGCTTATGTTGAGAATGATTTTATATACAATAGCAATAATAACATCTACTTGGAACAACTTGACATTTGGAGACGTTATCTCGATGATTGCTGGGCTGTATGGAAGGGGGAACTTGCAGGCTTGTTTGATTTCTTAACATACCTTAACAACAACAAATGGGGTTTGGAGTTTACCTTACATTATGATTATAATCACATTACTTTCCTTGATGTATCTGTCAATAGATTATCAGATCATACTTTGGGGACTCTTGTTCATAGGAAACATCCAGAATATAACACTATATTACATGCCTCCAGTTTCCACCCCCCACATATTGCTAAGAACATTCCAAAATCTCAATTCATAAGGACGAAACGCATCTGTTCTGACGAGTCTTCCTTTCAAGCAGAAAGCAGGGATTTAACCAGACGCTTTAGGTCCAGGGGATATAAAATGGGGCATGTTTTCGATGCTATCAATAAAGTTAACCATATGAACAGGGATGACTTACTAGCATATAAAATTGTTGAAAAATCTACCCATCAACCCAGGAATTCGGATAGCCTTATCCAGAGTGTCAATAGACATTGGAATCTACTATTGTATGACAATGATTTGTCTAATATTGTTCCTGACCGTTGCCTTTTTTCTTTTAGAAAAGGCAGAAATCTGGGCAGCCGTTTTAACCATTATAAACATGTGCATGACAACAGTCTCCCAGAACCAATACAAACCACTCTCACTGGCAGCATACCTGTTGGTTGTTACCCTTGTGGACATTGCACTAACTGCAATAAAGTTTCCAAAACAAAAGAATTTACTAGTAGAAATTCTGCCACTGTATATAATATCAAATTCTTTGCTAATTGTAGCTCCGATTGGGTAGTTTATTTAGCCACATGTACATGTGGCACATTCTATATTGGTCAAACATCTAGACCATTAAGATTAAGGATCTCGGAGCACATAAGTAATATTAAAAAAGGCAGAATACACGATGCTTTATACAAACATCAGCAAACACATCCTACAGCTAGTTTTCACTTTACTATTATTGACATTATTCATGGCAAAAAAGTGAATAAAACAGGTTGGCATTCTCTATTAAACTCTAAAGAGAAAAAATGGATAATTAAGTTAGGTGGTTTATTTCCACCAGGTTTAAATGACAAGCTTTAGGTTTATCCAATCATGTTTCTTTGCAGTGTATTTAATTTCAGCTTTGAATTTGCTTGTTTCACACTGAGGAAGGCTGTGTCTAGTTTACCAGCCGAAACCGGTTTGTGCAATACTCTCTGCTTAATTTTGATATGGTATTTTACCAATAAAAGTTTTATATTGGGTCATGTTCTGCTGGCTCCTTCTTTTTGTTTTGTTGGATTACCTATTGAGCCGTGCAGTTGCTTCCGTGCATGCTTTTTCATTGATTCATTGACTTTTCTATAGCATGCTGGAAGCCTGACCCTACAAGGGCTTTGTTTTCTTAGCCCTTATATTTATTTTTTCATCTATACTATATTTGGATTACCTATTGCTTTAATATCCATTTAATCCTTACTGCCAACCATTATTCCCTTTGTTCGTGTGTGTTTGGGAATTTTTTGACCATTTCATTATTTTGGTCCGGTTTTGGATCAACTATATACTTTTTTCAGCTTTGTGAACTAGTTGCGAAATTCGTTGTTTTGGACTTATTATTCAGTACCATTTGGTCGCTATATATTTTTATGGCCACTGGTTAAGACTGCCATTCAAATTTTGTATGCTTGCTTACTATGGACATTAAGCGGTTGGCAATTGCTTCTCGCACTCAGGAAGTGCCGTTTTGACGGTTACGCTTCTCCTTTAGTTGGGCGTTGGCGTGGCCTTGGTGCGGTTTGTCGTTCACTCCAGGGATTGCTGCTTTCATCATCCTAATTTTTCTATGTGGGGACTGCCTTCCAAACCACTGGGGTTTTGATTTACGTCAAGCAGATGGTTTTTCTTCTATCAATGTGGATTCCGACACGCTTGGATATATGATATTGATTGCCTCGCCTTGTACAGACTTAGTTTGTACGGCCTGCTGTTTCTACACTGTGTTGGCCGTTTATATCTTCTGGATCATTTTACAGTGGTGATTGATTGGAAACCATTCGGGGCTACTTTGATGCTGAGTATATTGGTTTACTTTTATTTTTTATAGCAAGCATTTATACGTTTGGAATATATGCCATGATTCTCTGACTGTTACACCCCTATTTTGATGGAACTATTCGTTCATATATCTCTCATTGGATTTATAACTTTTGGGTCTATTCAATGAATGAGGGAGACATTTGAATTATCGCAGTCATTGTTTCATGACTTTGAACTAACTTTCTTTATGTGCTCAGATTATTGACTTTGCTATCTTTTTTGAGATCATATTGTTGGTTTCATATAGCACATTGTTCTAAACGGTTTGTTTGCTTTGTTTCGATCTACTTGATGGACAAATTGAACTTGTATACTGAAAATTGTATTGATCATCTAATTCTATATCACCATTGTCAGCTTTTGGTCAATTTTGTTCTTTTTGTTAGCCAGTTTTTAAAAAATATATACATTATATCTGCACATAGGTGTAGGACAGATCTTTCTTACTTGCTGATGAATAACAGCTACATGACTTTTTATGATTATTTAGATTTTGTTACCATCATTAACAATATTATCTGAATCATAGATATAGTCTGTTTAGAACATTCCGATATTCATAATAAGTTTTGAACTGTACTGACAGGGTTTCAGATTTATAAGATTATACAAATTCTGTACACTAGCCATCTAGTTAATTTTTTGTACTAGCCCTACTATTCTAACAATTTATCACTTTATACCAGCACATTTGCTCTATATATGGGTCTGTTTCATTCAACATTCTGAGGCTATTGCAACAATAATGGAATTCTTATTACATTGGGTTTAGCTTTGATATTGTGACCATTGTTGTTATATATTTTCTATGCTTTTACCACTAACATTGCTTAGGTATGCAGCCATTGTGTTTATAATACTTGTACATTATACCTTATTACATGTGACCTTTTCTTATGACACTGATGTTATAATATCATCCAGTGTTTTATTTAGTGTAGGATTCTCTTTGGTCTTTTTCTCATTTGAGGGACCCCTTTGCTGTTTGCTCCCCTGGTCAACTGGTCAACCTCTGTTTTTCTATTTACAATTTTGATCCACACTATATTGTGGATACTAATTTTGGTTTTCTAGATATTTCAAGTCCTTTTTCTACCATTGTTGTTTAGATTGATTATTACTTGTTTATCCCCAATACTGCACAATTGGAATTATTTCTATTTGTGAGAAGTGGTCCATTTACTTTGGGTCCATTATTGTCTTTCTTGTGATGTAGCCTTTGAGCTATTATTGTCTATTTTTATCAAGTCCCATTCTATTCAGTCCTATGGATCTCCTCAGTTTGGTTTCAGGTCTATCCTCTGATAGGGAAGACCTAAGAGTTTTTGGACTGGGATCCAATACCAATGATCACAATCTGGATGTTCCTATGGGTTCTGAAACCACTTGTAATTTGGCATTTGATAAATTACACAAACACCTTAGATCATTAAGATCTACTATTTGGCATGCGAAATTATTCAAAGCATACATTGCTAAAGACATCACCCCACGAGGGTTAAGAGTAAGGATTCAGCCCCTAGTGGCAGAAATTGATGAAGACCTATCACAGGAATGGGCTGGTATTCAACACCAAGCCAGCATGTCTTTTGTTAAGGCTTTAAATAAATTTTATGAGCGTGTGATTGACAAGGAAGTCAATATTGTTTTAGGTCTGGCTAATGACCTTAAACCTTTTGAGAATGAAAGCTTTTTTTCTAAACAACTCAATAAGGTAGTTTCTGATATGAATAATCTGGAAACCCAACTTAAGGCTAAGAAAATTCAAAAGTTTAATAGGGACTTGGCCGATTATCAGGGTAGCAATCCTTTCAGTTCTACCAAACATGTTAAATTTAATGTACAGCACAGTCGTCCTTCTAAGAGAAAAAGACCTAAATCTATATTGAAGAACTATATTTCTGACACTGGCTCTTCTACGGATGAGCCATCATCTGGTCTTGAGAGTGAACTACAGACTGCATCAAGGTCACCCCTACCCAAAAGGGCTTCACCAGGGGTCCCTTTAGGAATAAATACAAAAGAGGTGGCAGGAAGCACAAAGGTTACAAGCGGTATACAAGGATTACTACAACTAGCGATGAAGGATTAGATTCTTCTCCTAACAACGTTTTAAACCTTTCTAGCCATGTTTTGTCACAATCTGAAGTAACTATTTTGAATAAAGGGTTAACATTTGTTCCCGTTTTTTTTTGTTGCCGAAGACTCCTTTGCACAGGATGTTGTTTCCTTTTGTAGATTGCTGAATTTAAGAATGTTTTTTGGATACACTAATAATGATTTTGGGTTTTCAGATAAATTTATTTACCACAAATCACAATTTACTCCACCCAAGCATCCTGTTGTCCTACAGTTTCAGAATAATATTCTCAAAGATTTACATTATGCCAGGTCAGTATTCACTATTAAAAATAATAACATCTCTACATCTGAACAAAAGTCAATTACTGATTTACAAAACAATCATGACATTGTGATTATTTCAGCGGATAAAGGTGGTGCTGTTGTGGTCCTTGATTGGCAATATTATGATCAGGAAGCTATGAGACAACTATCTGATGAAAAATATTATGCAAGGATGTTCATTAATCCTACACCTAAATTTCAAAAGGAAATTGAAGAATTTTTGTCCCATGCTAAGGACGCTTCCATAATTGATAATGACACCATGCACCAACTTTTGGTTCGGGATCCCTTGAATCAATATATTTATTTTTTGCCAAAGGTTCACAAGGACCCCAGACAGCCACCGGGTAGACCCATTGTTTCAGGCAGGGGATACATCACAGAGCCTTTATCTCTTTTTTTGACTAGCAAATTGAAGCCTCTACTCTCTTCCATCCGCTCAAGACTACGTGATACAACTAACTTCTTACAAATCATTTCTGACACACAACTTGAGCCGGATTGGCGCATGTGTACTTTTGATGTAAGTGCACTGTACACTAATATTCCTCATTCTGGTGGTTTAGAGGCCCTGGCCTTTTGGCTTAATAGCTCTGGTTTGTATTCCTCAGACTATAATGAATTTCTGTTGGATATGGCATCATATGTATTAACCAACAATGTCTTCTTCTATCAGGACATATGTTACTGGCAGACTAAAGGTACCGCCATGGGTTCCTCTTTTGCACCCATTTATGCGGACCTTTTTATGGCTTATGTTGAGAATGATCTTATATACAATAGCAATAATAACATCTACTTGGAACAACTTGACATTTGGAGACGTTATCTCGATGATTGCTGGGCTGTATGGAAGGGGGAACTTGCAGGCTTGTTTGATTTCTTAACATACCTTAACAACAACAAATGGGGTTTGGAGTTTACCTTACATTATGATTATAATCACATTACTTTCCTTGATGTATCTGTCAATAGATTATCAGATCATACTTTGGGGACTCTTGTTCATAGGAAACATCCAGAATATAACATTATATGACATGCCTCCAGTTTCCACCCCCCACATATTGCTAAGAACATTCCAAAATCTCAATTCATAAGGACGAAACGCATCTGTTCTGATGAGTCTTCCTTTCAAGCAGAAAGCAGGGATTTAACCAGACGCTTTAGGTCCAGGGGATATAAAATGGGGCATGTTTTCGATGCTATCAATAAAGTTAACCATATGAACAGGGATGACTTACTAGCATATAAAATTGTTGAAAAATCTACCCATCAACCCATTAGATTTACTACTACCTATGGCAGGAATTCGGATAGCCTTATCCAGAGTGTCAATAGACATTGGAATCTACTATTGTATGACAATGATTTGTCTAATATTGTTCCTGACCGTTGCCTTTTTTCTTTTAGGAAAGGCAGAAATCTGGGCAGCCATTTTAACCATTATAAACATGTGCATGACAACAGTCTCCCAGAACCAATACAAACCACTCTCACTGGCAGCATACCTGTTGGTTGTTACCCTTGTGGACATTGCACTAACTGCAATAAAGTTTCCAAAACAAAAGAATTTACTAGTAGAAATTCTGCCACTGTATATAATATCCAATTCTTTGCTAATTGTAGCTCCGATTGGGTAGTTTATTTAGCCACATGTACATGTGGCGCATTCTATATTGGTCAAACATCTAGACCATTAAGATTAAGGATCTCAGAGCACATAAGTAATATTAAAAAAGGCAGAATACACAATGCTTTATACAAACATCAGCAAACACATCTTACAGCTAGTTTTCACTTTACTATTATTGACATTATTCATGGCAAAAAAGTGAATAAAACAGGTTGGCATTCTCTATTAAACTCTAAAGAGAAAAAATGGATAATTAAGTTAGGTGGTTTATTTCCACCAGGTTTAAATGACAAGCTTTAGGTTTATCCAATCATGTTTCTTTGCAGTGTATTTAATTTCAGCTTTGAATTTGCTTGTTTCACACTGAGGAAGGCTGTGTCTAGTTTACCAGCCGAAACCGGTTTGTGCAATACTCTCTGCTTAATTTTGATATGGTATTTTACCAATAAAAGTTTTATACTGGGTCATGTTCTGCTGGCTCCTTCTTTTTGTTTTAATGCTAGATATACCAACGGTAGACGTGGTGCGGTCCCGAGGCTGATGCCCGAGGGACCACACAAAGGCAACCGTGGGTAAATACAGCAGTACCCACACCCAGACGCGGGTCATTGCTAGTATGCCATATCATCTAGGGAAAGAAACCATATATTCCCAGACATAATGGCACAGCATAATGCCTGTCTGCCACCGAACCGCAGACATATGGCACCCGCGGCAGTGCGGACGTACTGCGCAAGATGTCCGTCGCCAATGTCGACACTGTCTCGCTATGTGAAACAAAGTCAACATAGCGATTCAATACTAAACAGCGACGGAGAGCCCGATGTCCCCGTTGCTGAGCTGTTCAACCTGTTCCGCCATGTTAAATGTGTGTAGCAGAGCGGGACTGCCCCAAAGTAAGCAACGGACATGTCCGTGGCTCAGTGAAAGCTGTCACGCAATGTTAAACCCATGTAATATAGCGAGACAGGTTATAAATACCGAGGTATAGTAATGCAAATAGGTCCGGTCGACCAGACTGTGTGCAATTACTATAACACGATCTACAACGGGCACGCTGGCCAATCAGCGCACACAGTTAGGAATAATGGGGGGGGGGATATGGTATCATAGACACGGACAAACCGTGCCCATGTGACTCGTCTGACATTCATACACGGTCAGGGCAGTTCCGTACACTAGGCGGACAAGACCAAACCCAAAGCACCACAGGAACACCCTGACAATCGAAGGCCTGTATGCGTAAGGGCTATAAGCCCCTGTGATCTGAATATCCCTGCGGTCACGACATATGCATCCTGGGCCATGAGCGGTAGGGAATAAGGAATGTGTAACATGTAGTACCGCACTTTTCTCAGCAGGAGAATGGATGCCTGTGACGTACGTGAGTGCGGGGGTGGGGTGGGGTGGATATGTAAATTTTGCTAAGTACCATGGGTATGCATATAAATGAGACAGAACAGCTAACATGTAGTGGTCACAGCAACCAGCAAACGTGAATGCAGTCCCGTTTGAATTACGACTATAGAACATATAAATGTGAACGTGTACGTAATGCGTCCATGCCGCAAAGACTGTTACATGTGTAAAGGTGAAAGTGTGTTCCGCACACGTCGGTCAACCAGATCAGAGATATGTTACCGGAACAGTCACAACTAATACAGACCACGTAACCACACAGACCCAGTAAACATATGTAACCGGAATACGGATATGCATGTGCGCCTGCGCGTAACCCACAATTAGGAAATGCAAGTGCACGTGTGTGTGTGTGATCCGTTCACAGCAGGGAAAGTTAATGCTGTGTCCTCCACGTCAATTATACATGTCTCAAAACTGTCAGCCTCTGAAAGTATGGAATCGGACAATGCCATGTAAAGTACCGTTAGAAATAGTGAGAAACACATGCTATGTGATAAGACAAACATAGAATGTGGATAGAATAACGTGTGTGTTAGTAGTATGGATTGACGACGGTTATGCATCTGTAACCCGACCCACTTGTCAGAAGGTGCCACCGTACGAATTGTGTTTAGTTGGCTCACACTTGTTGACCGGGCTAGGCTAGCTGGATATATGTCCCGTGTCAGCAGAGGCCCGTGGAGAAATGCTCCACACACAATAATAGCACAACATACCAAAGTACTCATATATGTAACCAAAAAAGAACAACAATAGAAAGTGTCCTGAAAGGGCTGGTTACATACAGATCCCAGACGACAGAGAAATATATGGCCAGTGGAAGCACGTCACAATTACGGGATCAGGTCCCTATAGAAGCAAGAAGGTCTCACATGACACGCCAGCGAATTGCCAGATAGACACAGGTCAATGTAACACACAGAAAGATTAAGGGCCAACCAGCCGTACACCATGCCAGAACCTGTACAGTGGAAAGGTATGGTATGGTAATAGATGTGTGTACACAGGTAATCCACAGACAGTAACAAAGCAAGGTATGAAACGAGGGGTTCACATGTATATATCTACACACAGCAGTCCGACGGCCCGTATATATGACGCATGGACATAGATATGTCACTCGAAAACAAGATGTAAACAACTACAGTTTATTCCATATCATATTTATATAGTTATATACAGTCATATTTATATTTAACATTGTGACTCTTATTTACATTCATATTTATACAAACTATGCATTTAATTGTACTTATTTATTCAATGATTTGGAATCTTAATACAACAATTATACACATTAATATACATAATATCATTATCAACACACTACATTCTAAGGTTTACTCACAACAATTATCAATTATGTTTCAATATACTGATTGTATTGACCAATATTGTATTAATATTAACACATTGTTGTTGTATTAATGTTTCCATTAAGTAATGTATGCAACACTGATTTTTATATGTCACTTTATCTTTAAGACTTGGAGCACTGTCCACTTAACTATGAGCAAGTTTATTGATTAATTGTCTTTAAACTGACTCTGACGGAAGTATATAAGGGACGAATATCTAATGTATTTCATACTCTGACGATGCCCCATGTTAGTGGGTGAAAGCGCTCAGTATCTTTGGACTGTGGAGTGTATCGTTTTTGTCATCGTCTGTTTTGGTCTGGTTTATGTTCATTAATGTCTTTTATGAAGATGACCAGGACTCAAGGTTTGCTGTATTTCCGCCTACTGGCACATGGATATAGATATGCCAAGTAATACATAATATGGGTAGTCAAACAGACATCCGCGAATGGGGAACATACAGCATCAGTCAAAACCACTGGCCAGATGGTGACAGTCCAACAAGTTCTACACTTTACATATGCACACTGGTGTCCATTGTAGGACTCCAAAAATTGCTCCGTTTGCAATATCAACCAGCTGCGATCGACCCAGAAGAAATGACAGCCGTGACTACGGCACAGCTAGACATATGCACCACCAGCGTGTTTAAGGTTGATGACAAGTGTCCATGAAATGCAGGACATATGAACAGAAATCCCCAGATTGTCGAGTCCATAGAAGTGCGTCCACATCCCAGTCCCGCACACATGAAGGATGTGTAATGTGTACCGTCGAGGGTTGCAGCCATGGGATCCTGGGTATGCAGAAATGGGGCTTGGTGTTGTTTGGCAGATAATCCATTGGCCCGCCCCGTGGGAGGGATGTGGGTATAGCACATGCCTTACTCCCCACTAATGATGCAAAGCATCCACCGGATAATGCTGAAAGCAGGTGTGAAATGTGTACAGACCTATATCAGTGTCCAGTAGGCAATTCCCATGGATGGACAAGCGTACGACCAAGATGGCACCCATAACTGGAAACCTGGCGGAATTACACAGCTGCAGTAAGGCATAGCACAGGAAATACAGATAGGGACTACATTAGACATTCCCCATACAAAGTCAGACCGTCGTGCGAATACCGGCGTACACAGCTCTCAATCTGAGTTCACCAAAATGGGGATCACTCGCTTCCATAATGTGGAACAAATGGGCGACCTGTGGAACACATACTAACGGCTCACTAACAACTTCAACTAGGAAGGTCATAGGATGGTTAAACTATGGCGTTCCCAGTTATAAAGAAGATCCTTTAATGAATTAATATGATTAATGTCAATTGACCATGGATTACACCTAATCAACATAAAATAACCGCTGGCACCTTATGGCACACAATCCAAAAAACACATAGGTAGATGAAACAGTCAACGTAGAAATTGTCCAGGACAGTGCCCAAATGGTATAAAAAGGTTCCTTTATATACAAGTAAGCGCTTTCACCCATAGGCTCCTTCAAACTTACACATAACATAAAAGCATTCAGGCTTTAAATATCCCTCCTTACACTTTCATTGGTCAATTTCTCATCAAACAATGAACAATTAACCCCAGCATATAAAGCACAGATGCAATGTTAAATACACACACATATATTAACATCTTTAAAAACATCTTATTAAAACATGTATTATATTATATTGTACTATGCCTAATTCTCATCAATTATAAATCTAACAATATATATAGAAAATATGTATATTATATCAATGTAAAACAGTGGTAAACAACTGAAAGAGTGGACTAATAGGTGTTAAATGTATAGCTGTACCTAAACTACATTCCTGTTATTTGGGTTTAAGCCACCTGCTTCTCAAAAGAGGCTTAATCTGTGTTTCATCATTCAACCCTGGTGTTTGGTCAGCTCTCCACCTAATAATCCATCTCAATCCGCATTCTAAAGTATAGTTGATAAGGTCCCCCCTCTGGGATTAAAATCTAGCCCTTGTAAAACACTGAATGTAAAAGTATGCCTTGGGATGTGCTCATAGCCGGCCGTAGGCATAGGCCAACCCGGCAGCTGCCTAGGGCACCGCACTAGCAGGACCACCTTTCTAGTAGTTATGTCATGTATGTACACCAGGATGGGGGCACCATGTGTTGTGGTGGTGGGCACCATGGAGTCCTATCGCCTAGGGCAGCGGTTGATCTAAGGCCGCTTCCGTGCTGCCGTAGGAGGGGTAGTACGGTCTGCAGGTATGTGCTGAAGTGCACATGAAACAGCGGTCTACAAGGATTACCCATAGTGGCGATACCTGCACAGACGGCTATAGCGGGACATACACACGACTATGCATACAGCTCAGATAGACATACACACACCATAAACAGGCAATTATACACAAGGTTTATGGCGTGTACGGGTACAGTGTCAGTACAGCAAGGATAGCTGTCTGCCACGATATCCAGCAGATGTTTCTAGGGCGTGCCGGAATACGGACGTTGCATGGACAATGAGTGGATATGCATCGTACCACAGTTCTATGTGTCAGCCATGCAAATATGCGATACATGGGACAGACAGCTGTCCATGCAAGAGCAGCGCTATGGGCATAACATAAGTATGTATATATACATCGAGAGATACAGACGGACACATGTGGCAAGGCCGGGAGTGTAACGTACACAGCACCACCCCACCACACCACAGCAGGGCGCACGTGGAGAACACGCTACGGAGGTCGCCAACCACAGCAGGCACACAGGCAGTCCACGAGCTGTGTCCCACCATCCACAAACACAGAGATGTCGGCAGGATATAAGTGTTCTGCGGAACCTCTAAAGCCATAACCTATGAACCCATGCGGCTGGGAGCATAGACACACACACACAGCTGGCAGGCATGGGGATTGACCTTACCCCCACCTACCCAACCGCACAACAGTATGGCACAGGTATGGAATGCACTATGTGGACCACTGAACACAGCACCGTCAGAGGCACACGTGACAACATCCGTAAAGGAATAGACTCCGATAGCCAAGGTATGTGTTGCGAAGCGTCTAAAAGAACTACTCTCTCCAGGGGCAGCTGTAAACACACACACACACACCCCACACACACACGGGGAAGGGCCGGGAGTTGAACCTATGCCTACCTACATGAACACACTACAGCATGATGCATTTACAGAACGCGCTACAGAGATTACTGAGCACAGCGCTGTCAGAGGCATACTTCTAGGTGGGTGACATCATCTGTAAAGGAATAGCTGACAATAGCCAAGGTATGTGTTGCGAAGCGTCTAAAAGCATGACCATCTGCAGAGGCAGCTGGAAACACACACACACACACACACCCACGGGGAAGGGCCGGGAGTTGAACCGACGCCTACCTACATGAACACACTACAGCATGATGCATTTACAGAATGCGCTACTGAGATTACTGAACACAGCGCTGTCAGAGGCATACTTCTAGGCGGGTGACATCATCCGTAAAGGAATAGATGCCAATAGCCAAGGTATGTGTTGCGAAGCGACTAAAGGAACTACTCTATCCAAGGGCAGTTGGAAACACACACACACACATGGGGAAGGGCCGGGAGTTGAACCTACGCCTACCTACATGAACACACTACAGCATGATGCATCTTCAGAACGTGCTACCAAGATTACTGAGCACAACATTGTCAGGAGGCATACCCCTAGGTGGGTGATATCATCTGCAGAGGCAAGGCAGACAGAGTGCGCAGTCGCACAGCATGTTACCATCCCAAGGTGGGCGTACAGTAACACGGTAGTGCTGCACTCGGGAATACCAACTAACTATGGAGCACAACATCACGACATGGATACGGGATGCACCACAGTCAGTATACCCTATGAGAGGGCAACCGGCGTGCATGATGTAGGCAGTCATTGTGGCATACCAACCACATATGATTCACC
The DNA here is from genome assembly GCF_019279795.1 of Protopterus annectens. Lineage (NCBI taxonomy): Eukaryota > Metazoa > Chordata > Ceratodontiformes > Protopteridae > Protopterus > Protopterus annectens. Next base: position 626,042,915 of record NC_056745.1, on the reverse strand, counting down.
TGGACGGCCACCATGGCTATGCAGGATGTCATTGGCCATGGCTACACGCCTAGTAGCAGACATCGGTGCCGCCTGTACTGTGTACCCCCGAATGGCATACTGGGCATGCCCTCACACCTAGCGGTCGCGAAGGGGAAACATACATGCACACGGGGTATCATCACAGACGGGTGCGGTGTGCACTGTACTGTGTGTCCATCTACACAGCTGCTTACTGGGCATGCTCACACACTTAGAATCTGCAGAGTGCAGACATGCATACACATGGGGTGGAATCATGGAAGGGCAGAGTGTGGACCGTCGTGTGTGTCCACCTACACAACAGCAACCCAGGCATGCTCACACATGTGGCGGTTGCAAAGGGGAAACATACATGCACACGGGGTATCTTCACAGACGGGCGCGGTGTGCACTGTACTGTGTGTCCATCTACACAGCTGATTACTGGGCATGCTCACACACTTAGAATCTGCAGAGTGCAGACATGCATACACATGGGGTGGAATCATGGAAGGGCAGAGTGTGGACCGTCGTGTGTGTCCACCCACACAACAGCAACCTGGGCATGCTCATACACTTAGTATGTGCTACGTGCCGTCCGGCATGCAGACGGAGTGCACACACCGCAAGTCACGGCCAGGTAAACCCGTACACACGCACATGGTGGACACACATGCAGTTACACGTACACACACAGATGACATCACAGGCGTCACGGGTGCAGGCTGAACATGTACACACTGCAGTGAACACTGTAGCTGCCATGCCAGCACCATGTCATCGGTGCAGCAGTATGCCTCACGGTCCAGCAACAGCATGTGACATATGTCCACAGGTCTATATGGTGGTGTACGCCCGTCATGCAGAGTACACATGTACTATCAGTGATCCCACAGGTGTGATGTAGTCCGCCCATATCGGTATACATGGACAGGCGTGCTCCACACATACCACGGGCCTGACACAGATATGACACATGACTGCAGCTGTACCACAGTGAAACAAAGTCCGGATATGTCATATATGTGATTGCCTGGCTGTGTGCATGGACTTCAGACAGGACACATACGAAGCCTGTGATGTACCACATGCATAACACTGGCGTACACGGTAATACACACACGAATGGAAGGTGGACACATGTCTATGGTATGCTCCCCCTACAGGGTGTAGCGGTGTTGACTGGGACACATACCCTTGTACAGTTTGCCTGTGACAGCTGTGATACCATACCACAGTCCATGTTCCATGTATGTCGACACACGTCACAATGTAGCAATGCATACACACATGGCAACAGGGGATACATGTGACACATGTACTGTGCATGGTGCAGCCATGCATGAGCAGTGTCCGATGTCCATAACACAGGTGCAACCCCCTACCACATGCATACCCATCATGGGGGCCATCATATGGTGGCATAATAACAGCACGCATGGCGGTATGTGTGTACATCATGTGTTTAAACACCTGTCCACATGCATGTGTGCAGGTGGTGGTCACAGGTGTGTCACACACCATCCTACCCTGCCATGTGCATACAGTCTGCTATGCTGCCGTTACATGACAGTGCTGCCATAATGCATACCCATCGGTCAGGTGTCATCGACCATATGTCACATGGCCACTGTAACCCCTACCACCTCCCAAGTGCATATATCGGCACAGCTGCCGGATACATTGTTGGTACGCATGATGCACTACATACCGCTGCACGCCTGCACATATCCCATATAGCGGGTGTGGCAGTCCCAGCACCGACATGTGTACAGGAATGTGTGCCCATGTATGCCACAGATCGGGGGGACTATGTGCCACGTGCCACACATCACTGTACACCATGATAGAGATCTGTACATACCTCAGTGTGGGGTGCATGGATGTGGATGGTGCAGTACATGCAACACGTCGTCCCTCCGTGTAGACATGTGTGGTCACCACCATGTCAGTGTGTCAACATGTGTGTATGTCTGCTGCCTGTTGTGAGGGTGTATGCAGATATAGTGTTGTGAATGGACACTAACCACACAGGGTGACCATCCCATACTGGTGCTGCATTGTACGACCCTGTCAATGCCATAGTTGTGAGCCATACTGGCCACCTGTGCAAGACCGCCCCCTGTGACATGGAGTGTGGGTGCATTGTATTGTGAGGGTGCTGACCACACAGGCAGGTGTCCCCATCTGCACACAATGGGGTGTGCGCCATAGTGGTGTACACCCCGCGATTGCGGACATATTCTTGTACTGGTACAGCATCCTACTGCTGCACAGCGTGCACCACAGCTGACAGGTGACACCTGCGGTCAGTCGCCAGCACGCTGTGTACGACACCTGCAGAATGTCACCATACCTGTACTGTGTCATGCCATGTATGTGATGTCTCTATCCACCGTAGCCTGTGGCACCGACCACAGGCGTCAGGTGCAGTATATGTGTGGACATGTGCGTCATGTACCGTGTAAACAACGTTACACTATATCTGGCTCCGTGCTCCGCAGGTTTACACGTAGAACTTCTCTACTTGCAATCTAAACTGTCTGTTCTCTATCACAAAAGCTCAGCACCTGCTCCCACAGTATTCCTACATAGGTAAAGTACATGTATACTAGACAGAGTACTACACTAGCCTAGAATCCCCTTGAGTACCCACTTCCCTATAGGTCCCTTCTGACCCAGTTACACAGCAAATGCATTCACGTTCTCTGGCATGTCGAAGGGTCAATTGCTAGCGACCTCTCCTGTTCAGATGGTGAATCTGGGCATCCTGAGGCAATGTTACAGGTGCCTCATGGACACGGACAAGCCGCACCTCCCCCACTAAACATAATACATGTGAGAGATGCAACTATATGGCCAGACAGGGGGCTGAGCTCTCTCAAACCACGACCGGCAAGACCAAACTGGAGAGGAAGGACACCACGCACACCACAAACCCAGTGTCACATGGAACTATCACAAATGCAAAACAAACACATGAACACACAAAGATATACTCGGAGGCACTGTTAAAACATGTAACGAACCTAACAAGGCCTCCGAAGCAGACACCCAAGCAACTGCCTCCACAAGACATAGGACATGCAACACATAGTTCTCAACGTCAGTGTGCTAAACAGTCACAGCCCTTAAGGCCACACACAATGCCAGACACACTTGTAATAGGTGACGCCATAGTCAGACACACCGACGTCCCACCCACCAGACTGAACAAGGGAATGATCACAGTAGGCTGCCTGTCGGGCGCTGGAATCCGCCACATAACACACGCACTCAGGTCACTCCGCAGCATGTACAAGTATGACGTGGTCATTGTCCATGCTGGTGTCAACGACCGGAGACATACCACCCTGGGATACATGAAAGGAGACATAGAGGGGCTCTCAGATTGTGTAGCCCAGGCCAGCATGACCCTGACCCTGAGCAGTATCCCACCCTCATCAAGTATGATGCCACAATACTGGTTCTGAATGAACACCCTTGATAATTGGCCTGATTACCGGTGTCAGTCTGAGGGAATCCAATGTCCTCTTGCCTGGGATGACATGCTTGACACGCCACGCTCCTTCGCAAGGGATGGCTTGCACCTGTCGCCCCTGGTCTTCAAGAGTTTGGCAAAGGCTCCTGCCACCCCCACAGTGCCCACTGCAGGCAAGGCTGAAATGATAAACCTACCGCCCTAGACTACAAACTTGGAAAAAACTAAGGGTAATACTGCTCAGTGCCAGTAGTCTACGCCCAAGCTGCACGCCCTCAAAAGCCCTCCTCAGTATGGAGGACATCGATGTCAGTGCTGTGACTGAAACCTTGTTCAGGGCTCCTAAGAGCACCCCAGCACTATCAGGTCATACCTCATATCACGCGTTCAGGACCCTAACCCGGACCGAACCACAGAAGGAGGGGGAGTCTCCATTTCTATGAAGGATACCCACACCTCCAGGTTGGCAGAAACGCACGTAGCAGCGTTGACCATCCAGGTGCAATTAACCATGGGTAGGACTGCCCTACAGTTTGTTGCATGCTACAGACCACCCTCCCAAACCCAGGATACCCGCACAGCCTTCCTGAAGACACTGGGGAGTATGAATGCTCTCACAACACCATCATATTGGGTGACATCAACCACCCATACATAGGCCGGAAACATTACCCAGGACACAACACCCTACACCAAAGGTTCCAGGTGTTCATACACCCGAATGCTGTGGAACAACTATGCACCAAACCCACAAGGGGAGGAACTATACTAGTCCTGATCATCACACATGGGGACAACATGCTCCACACAGGATGTACATCCCTCAACGGTGAGGTCAGACCATATAGTGATCTCACTGGAGATCTGCATCCCACCCCCAACACTGGCAAGGGAGACCACAGTGAAGACCTCTCCACAGCGAACCCCACACATCATACGACTGGTGTGGTACCCTACAAGGCCTCCATGCCAGTGGTAAACACAGGCCACGCTGCTGAAACCCTTACAAATGCCTTCTACGAGCACCCCCAGGAATGTCTGGATCAAGCAATCCCTGATAACATCAGGACCTTGTCCACCAAAGGCAGGCACATGGTCTGGTGGACCCCAGCCATAAACAAACCGTACAACAAGAGGTAAAAGCTACTACATGACAGAGCAATATCACTACCAGGGAAGGCATCACTGATTAATACTGGCGGTAACATACGATCACTCATACAATCATCCAAGGCCACCTGTGGGACAGGACTTGCAAAGAACACATAAGACAACCATAACGCCTTCCTTAGCTATGGTAGGAACATGGATGGAAGCTCACAGTTATGCTCGGAATTAGTCCAGAATGGTACAATGATCACTGAACCCACAGACATTGCCAACAAACTGGCAGACAGGTTCCGTGCATACATCTACCCTCCCCCCCCAAGAGGGGAGGTATCTATCCCACCAGAGTCTAGCCTCCCAAACATCTCGAATGCCCAGGTGAGAGCTGCTATCTGTAAAGCAGAGAACACAGCATCAATGGGACCGGACGGTGTCCCCGGCTGTGTGCTACACAACCTCAATGAGGGCCTCAACCCGCACATAAGGCTGTTGTTTAATCTTAGCCTTACTACAGGCTACGTACCCGATGGATGGCATACGGCAACTGTGGTCCCACTCCACCAAGGCGGTGCTCCTACAGACTCTGGACATCACTGCCCTATAAGCTTGATGAGCCTTGTCTGCAAAGCTATGGAGGGGACCATAATGGAGCCCATAAATGAAGACATTGGGGAACGACAAATACTGGAACATACCCACATCGGCTTAGTCAAGGACAGATCCTGCCTCCTGAACCTGGTCGACCTGTTCGGAAGAGTCACTAAGGCCATTGATGGGGGTACGTCGGTTTGCACAGACTACCGTGACCTGGCGACAGTGTTTGAACCAAACTCCATGCGGGCATCATAGAAAGGCTCACCAGCGTAGATGTAGAGCCATATGTCACACGATGGGTTACCAACCGGATGAAGGTCAGAACCCACAGGGTTAGTGTTCCTGGTGCCATGTCAGACTCCAAGCCGGTCCCGAGTGGTGGCCCACAGGGCTCAGTCCTGGGTCCTCTCCTGTTCGGCATTCAACTTTCCGACGTGCATGCAAACATAGGGGGATTGTGGCAGACAAGGTATGCAGATGACTGCAAACCGGCCACCATAATCAACACCCCATCAGACACAGACATCCACCTGAGGTCTCATAGAAATGGATAACTGGTGCCAGAGCCATGGCCTGAAGCTACATGCCAGGGAAGGTATAGACCTACCCTTTGGGAAAGACAATTTAACCCCGAATTACCACATAGGTGGTAATCCATTAAACACGGTAGACGTAATCAGGGACCTGGGGCCCCAACTTGTCGGTAACCTCTCTTGACACTCACATTGCCAATGTGGTTGCGAAGACATTCCACAGTGCCCACCTGGTCATGAAGGGATTCACATCCAGATCAGGGGAGGTCATTGTACCCCTGTACTCTTCACGCATCAGACCAATGATTGGGTACAACGCCCCATTCGGAATGTACCTAACCCGACACCTGCAGCAGTCGGAAGGACCCCAAACATTCCCCAACACAGGGATAAAGGTGCTGAAACATATGTCACACTCTGCCCGACTGAGGGGACTCCGGCTCTATACCTTCTCATACCGTCTGCTCCGAGGTGATCTGTGCTTGACATACACGGCCATGTCAAACCTGGGTGTCATGGACATGCTCCACTTCCTAGGATCCAAACAACCACGGGCACGAGAGCAACAGACACAAACCTCAACACGGATATAAATAGGACATGCTGGAGGGACAGGTTCATCGCCCAGAGACTCCCTACACCATGGAACAGATTCCCAGCCCTTGTGAAGCAGAGCCTCTCACTGACTCTGTCCAAGAGTAATCCTGACGTGTGGATGGGAGATCGTAGGTATGCCCCAGGAATCATCTCTGTGTCACTGCTGGACAGAGGGACAGCAGACCAATGGATATAGTATCCTCATCCTAAGGGGTGGTGAAAGCCACACACACTCTGGCTAGGCTTACACATGCCGTAGGGCACATAGCCTAGTATGTACCTATGCACCTATGTACCTATGTAGGTGTCCAGGCAGGTTGCGGGTACATGTGGTATGCTGATATTGCCAGATGTGCCTGTGGGTAACCCACAGCTACACGTGCGGGACTGATAACAGTGCTCCCAGTAGGCACATGCGAGTACACCATATGAGGCATACAGGTTAACAGAACCAACATGGTGCTACACATGTAACCATCACACATACCGTGTACACAGCTCAATGCATGCTGCACCTGCACTACATGGTATGTCTGCTGCATGATGACAGTACACAACCCACGTCACATACGCACCTGTCACTTGTCATACACAACCACTGCAACATACACATCACACAGTATGCGTACACAGGTATCACATACACCTCTCACTATCTTGTCCACCCTGTGCATCAGAATATATTTGCATAACTGTGCACCGATGGTGTGGATGACAGTGATGCGGCAGAGGCTTCATCATATGCACAGGGTGGTATGTGTGCCAGGGGCATAGGCTGTACCAATGGATGACATCATGTATGTGTGTAAGGGCCGGTGCATTTACTGGGCATGACTGTGCAGAATGCATGTGGATGTGGTGGAGTCCTACAGTTGTGTCTGCCGTGTGTGAGTATGTGTGTACACAGTTCAGCCATATGTGATGCCTACACGGGGTATACTTGGCAGCCCCAGACTGTACAGTGCAGGTTGTACGGCTCACTGTGTCCGTCTGCGGCCACGTGACCCGTGCCTGCCTTGGGTCGCACGGGCACTACCAGGTGGAGGTATGGAGTGGCCACTCTTCGATGACACATGTCCGCTGGAACCGTGTCCACGCTGGGACCGGCCAGGGCCACGTCCACATGGCCTGCTGTGTCCTGGTGTGGTCGGTGTAGCACCAGCTGCACTGCTGCTGCTACCGGCACTGTGTGAGAGGGCATGAGAGGTGGCACGCACATGTCGACCTACACTAGGTGGTGTTGCTGGCCTACGGCCACGTGTCCTACACCTCACCCCTACCAGGTGTTCCAGCACAGACAGCTCACACTCGCGGATTGACATGCCTCGGTCGAGGATTCCAACCATCTCACCTAATCGCCTAACCAGTACATTAGCAATCTGCTGTTGAGCATTCGCCAATGACTGGATGTTCTCATTTAGGGAACGGATTGCGGCCCTCTGCAGCCTCTGCCCTTCTTGGTTCTGCCGTTCAGCACGTGCCTGTGCCGCCATTACAGTCTGGAACATGCGTCTGGTGATACCAGCTGCTGCACCCTGTACAGCAGGTGCATGTCTGCCAGAGGTCCTCCTACGAGCAGCACCAGCCACATGCCTGTGTGGCACATCACCAATCATTACACTGGCAACATGGCGTGTACGTGCACCTTCTGTAGCCACCACACATTCCTGCTCAATGCCAACAGACGCTGACTGTCCTTCCTCTATGGGCAACGGTGATGTGGTATGTGTCGGCATCAGAACCGTGTGCGGGGATGAGGGGGACATAGGTGGGATGGTAACCATTGGCACAGCTTCTGCCCCTGACAACCCTGCCTGTGCCTCATGCATATGGTCATCACCGCTAGTATCTGTGGGGGCACTAGCATCAGATGGACCGCAGGAGGGGAACGCACCTACACCACCTGTGAATACAAAGACATACTGTAAGATACATTACACACACGCAGACACACACGCAGACACACACACACACACACACACACGCAGACACGCACACAGACACACACACACACAGACACACACACGCACACAGACACGCAGACACGCACACGCAGACACACACACACAGACACACACACACACACACGCAGACACATCATGCATGTGATATTGCAGATGGCATGCAGCATTCCCACACCACAGCTCAGAGAATTCAGGCCAGATATTAATAGTGGTAGTATGCATACTGCTCTGGGGTGCACATTACATCAAGCAGGTGTCATTTCAGTAGGCATGCAGTACACACATTCATGGTAGTTTGCATGCATCACCGTGATACACCGTGTGACCACAGGCAGGTTAACAGTACACATGGCTGGTGTCACTTTGACATGTACTCCGCCGACATGTGCGATAACATGTGGACATGTGACAATGGTGTCCCACCACATGCACCGCATCATACTGGATGTCACAGTGCAGTGTTATGTGTACAGGCTACAGATAGAATGCATGTGTAACAAAGATATCTGTGCAGGTGTGGTTGGTGTGAGCCGTGTACATAGCTATACAGTGGGGAGTACAGGCACTGTGCCACTGCATGGCAGCAGGACACAGGTATGTTTCTGTGCGATGCATAACATGGACGCATTGCATTGCCATGTCTGCAACACAGTCATGCTGTTCCACAGCACGTATATGGTAGACATTGGTGGCACCTCCGGTGGCTGCAGACAGGTATTTCGGTTGTCTGGTGTACCACATCAAATGTACAGGTGGTCCACTACAGCTATGATCGCACTATGTGTGGACAATGTGCAACGGTGTCTATCCACTCCAGACGTACTGTGTGGCAACATGCCTGTGGCTATCACCCATGGCCATGTTTGACTGGGTCATGGACAATTGTGTGTGATGGGCATCGTGTACCCATCCCTGTGGTGGCCCATGTGACATACACCCATACAAGTCGGAGGTGTCACAATCCAGAGGGCTATGCAGACAACAGTGTGGATGTTTGCTATGTCGGGCGTAGGTCATGTCATGGTGTGATAATATTGCAGACAGAACACCACGGGCGTGGGACATGTCGTGTGCTGTGTCACAACGTGTGCACACAATGCAGGGGCATATGTCACATTGGTAACACCTGTGTGCTGGCCAGATCACAGCTCACTACGTGGTACTGTGTGCGTACCACAAATGGTGTTCCAATGCATACTACATATGCATCCATTGTAGAACACCTCCACCATTGTATGCATAGCTGACTGCACATATCACACTGACAGGTACTGTGGTTTCATGCCTGTGTATACTAATGGTTGTATCTACTGTACATGGGTGGTGTGTGTGTCTGGTGGTGCAAGCTGTATACCGTGACTGGAGCAGAACCCAGGTGTGCATGTTATACCTGGCCACATGGCGAATATCTATACACTGTAACATGCCTGTTACTAACAACAGTCTCACCTGCGACGGACCCATGGCTGTGCGACACGCCAGAGGTACCTGTATAGGGGTGACACAACAGTATAAACATTATCCATGACTGTAGCCACAGTAAGCACTGTGCATGTCACATCATGTACCTGTGTGATAGCATGTGGTATGCACACATCTGCAAACACAACATAGCATACTGTAGTATGCGGCTTGTGTGGCCATATACCTGGCATGTGTTGGTACATTACGTGGTGTACTGTGACACCCACACCTATGGCAGATATCATACACATATGCAAGACTGACTTACCAGGCAGCTCCAGACTCGTTGGTTGGGAGACACCCACCTCCATGATGGCAGCTAGTGTTTCTGCATGATGTTTCCTGGATGTCCCCAGACTGGCCAGGAGCTCCTCCGTGTGTGTGAGTGGGGGCTGGGTTGGTGGCCCACCACCTGTTCCACCTTGTTCTCTAGCGATTGCGGTGGCACACTGTTTCGTGCACCGTATTAGGTCCGTGCAGTGTCAGCGTATCTGCTGGTAGGTGCGGTTGTTGCCACCCACGTCGTTCACCCTCCTGCGCATATCCTGCCACAGGTCATCCCGCTGCTGCGCTTGCTGTGGAACATGGCTGAATAGCAGGTCATAGTTGTCATGGAGCAACGGTATGATTACGTCATCCTCCTGGCGGCTGAAGGCTGGCAGCCGTGAACGAGGCATTATCTGTAAGACATAATGATGGTGACAGGTCACATTTACACTGATGTACTGGCATACCGCTGGACATACATTGCTATGACATGTACGACATCTGCACAGTAATCTCTGCGATGCATCATGACACTGACACAGCTGACGTGTTGCTGTCACACCGTTAGGCAGCGGGTATCATATCATATCTGTGTGTCAACTCATCACACTGTACACACACCATGTAGATGGTAACCTGCTGTGGACATGTGTACCTGCCTGCACCTGTGTTCATACCAGTTGGCACGTGTCCCGATGTGCACACAGTTCTACTGTTCACCTGGATGCTGTGTATATGTCGCTAGGCATCACAGACGCAGCCATTATGGACGTCAGCGGTGGCACTGCACACATACACGTGGACACCTGTACATGCATGTGTTGTGCCATGTACATCTACACAGCACTGTACAGGTGTTGGACAACCTGCCACGGCTCACCTGTATTGCACATGTGATACACATGGGACATTGTGTAATCATATGACATTAGCAGGGATGGTCGTACATAGCATGTGCGCGCGCACATTGTACACGCCAACACACAGCACCTGTGACACCATAAGGTGCATCAGTGCCACATTACTGCTCTGGACAGTTGATAGTGCAAGTGCCATTTGGCCATCGCACCATGTATGACTGTGATGGCACGTGCAGCCTTGCTGGACAGGGCTGCATGGTATGGCAGGGTATGTCACATACATGGCACAGGGATGTGTCCCACCTGGGGGGTACTGGTATTGGGAGGGTGGCTGTCCATTCCATATGTCATTGCTATGTGTATATGGACATTACGCATGTCTATCATCATGGTGTAGACAATGGCCTTCTGCAAGGTAGGCAGCATGCTGCTTGGTGGGGGTGTGTATGGTGCATGCTGGTATCGCACATCCATGCATACACATTACCCCTGACAGGTGCTATGTGCTGTGATATTGTTCAACACAGTGCTGTATGTGCCCGCACAATGATATCCCGTGCACATGGATGGTACCCTGGCCTGACATGGGTACCACATATGTCTACATCCAGTGCCTACTGCCACCGCCATGTTGTCAGGTGCACCACACAGCACCATCGCTCCCACAGGGACCGTGGTGTTGGGCACAGCATAGGTATCCATTTATGGGGACAGGGATGTTCACATAGCGGGGGCACTGATGGTATCATCCATCGGACCATACACGTATGACGCACACCTCACACACCCAGCCCATTCAGTATGTTGTTTGCAACACTGACACAGCTATACTGCTAGGCCAGGGACATTTCCAGCCGTACATACACAGATGCATGAACATCTGTCTGTGGCATGGGCTACAATGATGGTGGGGTTCAACACATACCGTGTTTGACTGTGGCTGGCACAGATGTTCTGTGCACGTGTCTACACGGTAACCCTGTTCTACTGTAGCCAGCGGTGATGTGCTGTGCACATGTCAATGCTGCACATTGTGTTGGTGTCTGTCTGTCAACAGGCCAGTGGTGGAACACGCAAGGGTATTAGTGATCGAATATGCATGCTGCCCTGTACAGCTGTACTGCTAACATCTCAGGTGCTAATGTGTCATGGACATGCACACCTTACCCGGACAGGTGGTAGTGGGTTGCCACCCGTACCCATCACCTCTTGTGGGTTGCTATGATCCAACACCCTCTTTGTATTGTATGTTCAGGCTATGCACCTGTGTGGGACATGTGGGCATGCAATGCGCTACTGCGTACCTTTGCACCCATTGCACAACATGTCACACAGGTACACTGGCAGCCATAAACTTCACAGCTTGCTGACGGTACAACAGGTGCTGTACACATGTAACACATATCCTGTGGGACATGGTCATATGTACAGGCATGTCCGACAGTCACGTACCACTGCTACCCCTATATGATGGATATGCAGTACATGTGGCGGTACAGCAACTGTCACATGTACTCGTGCAATGCCCCCCTACCAACCTGGAGTGGTACTGCCTGTGGGGGGTGTGTGTCTGCATCCATGCTGTGCCCATAGCTGACAGTTGTACATCGATACGTGCAACATACCTCATTTGGTGTTCTCACGGGTGCATGTTCAACATGGCTCCGCATTGTTTGTGTCTGTCACACAGTCATTGTTGTACATGGTTTACATGCCAGCCATGGCTTACTATATGTGATTCCATGTACTTCATTGGGATACCATCATTATACATTAGAATGGCATATTCCAGCCATCACATAGCCTTCCTAGATGACACTGTTAGCCAGCCAGTAGTAGGTGTTCCGCCATCTGCACATTAGTCACACAGTACAAGGGCGGCTGATACCCATTCTGGGAACAGGGTGCTGACAGCTGTGGATGGGTGTGATGCTGTCGACAACCATAACTGCACCTGATGGTCACATCTGTATGGGTAACATTCACAACACACACCTACCTTCACGTAGTAACACATCATCTACAACAATGGACATTCCTGCCAGAACAATGTGTGCAGTATGTCTGTATGACCACTGTAGGCACCACTGGTGGCCCCCAGCATGGCAGCCAACAGCACCGGTGTATATCCCGTGGAACCATGGGTTACACCATTCACAACACACCTGTCTCGGATGACCCTGTTGTGGATCACAGTGCAGTTCCACACATCATGTTACACTAGGCATCATGCACTGATATGTTGCGGACGTGTGAACAGCTGTGCAACTCAACATATGCACACAGGACACATCACCTGGTACAATATATCTCTCATACAACGTGTTATTGTGACCGCCCTGTGATGGCATTACACAGGCTACGTGTACTGGGACATGTGATGGCTCACCAGTGTCATCACCCTCTGGGTGTGTGTCTAGCCAAGTGTACAGTAGGCAGTGGTCTGAACACAGGGACACTGTACATTGACCTACTGTGTCACTGCAACTGTTGCCTATGCTCATACTGTAATTATACAGGCATGTGGTATCTGACCCCTATGACAGTCCTGGACGACCACACTGCTGTGGCACACATGACCTGCAGCCATCTGCCTGGGGTGTGGAGCACACATGTGCATCTTCACATGCTATACTGCCTCTGTGGCAGTGTCACATAACTGTCTCCGGCAGGGCTGTAACAGGCAGGCACGGCATGGGGTCATGTGGGACAATGCTTGCATCTTCCACTGTGCTGCAAACAAGCAAGGCACACACACTATTGCACCACTCACATTTATCTGCAGTGACTGGGACCTGCCTCCATGCTCTGCGCAGCATGCCTGCGAGTACAGATTGTACACGGATCGTACCTCCCAGGCAGATACCTGGACTGCAACACCCACAGGTGAGGGGATCCCACATCACACAGTGTTTTGCACACATCCTGGATAGTTGCCAAACACAATGCATCATAGGTGCTCAATGTGCAGATACCCGTGTTTGTGACCGCTAGACACATTGTAACATGCAACAGAGTTGACATTGTACACCACAGGTTACATGCTGTCTGTGTTGTTATGCTGTACATTGGGCCTCAGACAGCTGATACTGCCATGTGCTGACAGCAACCCACACTTCCCTAGAATAGACACCCATGTACCTACACATGCTTGAGGCATGCACTCCACCCAGCTGGCTGACACATTACACAACACATACCATACCTACACTACCCTCAGCATGCACAATACCTCCATGTGTCTGGTGTGTTGCACCTGGGGTTATCCCCCCTTTGGTGGATGAACACATATGCTTCACGGCCCTGCTAGCCACACCCTGGAAACACACCCATCGCAGCATACACAGAACATGTGTACTACAGCCAGTACTACTGACGTCTGCTGACAGCAGTTGTTAATGGCATGACACCCCGGCAGATGGACAGTGTACATACATATGCTGACACATACCACAGTGCACTTCCGTAGCATGTACACGATGGTAGGTACCATGCTATTCCACACAGAGACATGGCGGTACTGACCTTTTCACAGATGCCACGGTGGTGGTCATGTTCCATGCACATCTGATGTACGAGCACATGTGCAGGCTGTTGCACGGTGGTGTATATTCACATGTGTGGGGTGCATCACTTGTCAGCCATGATGGGTCCTCGAGGTCCATCACATGCTCCAAGGCTAGCTACCTAAACATGACTGCCGTGCATTGCAGTGTGGGGCCTCAGGCAGTGTGGTGGTATGTCTGTGTTGTTTGGCTACATCCACATTCAATGTCACATACAATAGTCACCCAGGCATTGCAGACCGAGATAATGTTGGCAACGTGCCAGGCGATGGTGTACTTACCAACAATACACACTCTCACTCACTACAGGGTCGCAATCCATACATGGACATCGTAGTGTCCCTGTGGACACATACATGGTACTGACATGCACACGTTATGTCCTGGGACACTGGCCCGATGTCACCTTCTGATGTCCCTAGCTGTTATGTCCCACCAACCTGTTTGGTATGTGTCTCCGCACCAGCCCACTATATTCACTGCTAGCCTGTTGTCAGATATTGTGTACCTTGACCGCCGCACAGCCGCATCTCTCGCACTACCCATGGGTGGCACTGCATTGCACGTGTGGGACTGCAGTCATACACCCATGACTGGACTGTTCTGAATGGCACTGGGGCACATCCTCACGAACGTGCTTCACGCACACATTGATGGCCTCCATGCCTTTCCTGGCACCCTTGTTGGGCTTGTGTGTGCCACAGCATGCCACATACACATGCTGGCCACCTGTCGTATCGTTGCATGGGCGGTTGGGGTGGTACAGAGGCCAACACATCAGACGTTGTCCTCACATTGCCCTTCAGCACCATTCCACATTCTGGTATTGGCAACGTACACATCCACCTGCACATCATACCCTGTGTCTCAGGATGTTAGGCTATATGACTCATGGACAGGACACACAGTGGTGCAAGCATATCATAGTACCTACTACATGTCAGGTACATATGGCATTACACAGTCCTCAGTCATGGGGCCCCTCATGTTCACTATTTGCTTACATACACAACATGCTGTCACAGAGTACTGTCCATGCCTAGATATCCCACACCTACATACCTGGCACCATTATAGCTCCACCTGCTCATACCGATAACAGCCATATGGGTGTCAGTGTGGCGGCTACATCATGTGGGTGTCATGGCATCAGGATGCATGACACATGGTGCATGCACATCACCTTTGCATAGCAACATTCACTCACTGACTATCACATGGATACTGGCCCCGTACATACATATCACATTGTACATGGTTGCTGTACACACATATGCCCCACACGGACCTGTGGTTACCGTATTCCACTGTGGCATGGATACATTTCTGCAGGGCCACACCTATCTGTACTGTGTGTGATGCTGGTACATAGGTAGCCATTGTACCTGTGGCATACACACATCTACACACGGTCAAGGGTACAATACCACATTTATGGTGTACCTTCCACAACGGCTACAACTTTACATGGCACAGCATTGTCATGCCACGATGTGTACCAGGCTCGGACGGTTTACATATGCGGCTGACAGATGGAAAACACATCTGTACACATCTGCATACCACATACACAGGGGTGTCTTCTGCTCTGACACGGACCATGTCCTCCACATTACTGATGCATATACTCCTTATACATGACAATTGCGGTGGGCAGTGTGAATGGACTGCTCATGGATATGTGCACACATGCCACACTGCATGGGCTGGGCTTCTGTGTTACTTCTGCAGACACAACACACACCATGCTGTGAAACATAGGTCCTGTGCACATCCCACAGGGACACACAGTGGCACTGTTCATGTGATACCTCCCTTGCTGTTTGAGTGACACGTAGTCATAGTACCACCACAGCAGCGGTACTGTGTAGACATGCAGTTGACACCCGCCTCTGCTGTTCACAGGACACTACCATGGGGAGGTGACACTACTGTGTACACTGCACATGTGTTTACACATGGACCTGCCAGACTTCATTGTTGCCCACGGTGCACCTGCTACAGATCCTTTGGGCATGTTTACTTGGTGTACCTTCCATTTCGGATGGCTATGATGCTACTACTCTGTCCAATACCTACAGGCCATATGTATCCTGTTATTTTACATACCAATAGGCGATACCTCCATTATGCATGATATGCCTGTGATACTGTGTATAATGTCTGTCATATCCACCATGACAGCTTTACATTACACATAGTTGACATAGTATCCCCTACTGCAAGGCATACGTGCACGTCGGCTGCACATTACGTATGACATCGACGGTATATGCCCATACACATGTGTGCTGTGACAGTATACATACATGTCCTATCCCCCGCTATGGCACTTCCTTGTTGGACATCCAGTGCCAGCATCGGCGTGTGGTCTGGCATTGTTCTCTCTAATGCCCCCCTGTGGCAGCCCTTGTGGTGTCTCGGCTGTGTACATGATGTCCCACTGCTGTGCACACGGTGTCCACAGTCGTTGGTATGCTCAGCAGGATAGCACTACATAACCACCTTTCACCACTCTCTGCATTATGGACAAGTGTCATTACTTACAAACACCATTCCCATACAGTACAGCTTCGTCATACACATCATGCGTTACACACCCGTACATATCGTGTGTTCTACATACCTTGTTGGTGTTTCATTCTGTGTTTCGTTCCGTGTATCGGTTTTCCTTTTTATTACTCTTTCGGTTGTACACTGCTGGTTCGGTATGAGCATACGGTTTGAATATCCTGGGAGTCATCCTTATATCCGTCGATACCTGCAACATGTGGGTTCATCCCACCAATTGCTGTTCCTCAGTGAGTAATTGTGCGCATATCACCTGTGCATCTACTCCATTCGGTCATTACGCGTCGTAACTGGGGTATGGTTGGATTCCTCACCTGGGCGTTAGCTATTTGCCCTACCTTCGTGGAGATGGTCTGTATTGTGTTATGTTATGTGTAACTGCAGCCGCTATGTGTGGCAACAGGTACATTTCGCAGTGGTGTTAGCCGTGGATTGTGTGTGTTGGGTATAGTATTTGGTTCGACATGTGGGTGTCCCTGTCCTGACGATGTCTGTTGATGGTGTTTTGCATTCGGATGTGTAACATGGCTGTTGTATTCCTTTAAACAACGCATGCAAGTATGCATCCGCCTTTGATTGTGTTTCCCACGAGATGTTGCGGTTATGCAGATGTCATTGACTGCCTGTATGTTTGTGCTGCTATTACGGTTTGTATCCCTTTAATATGTACGATGGGGGATATCGGAGGTTGTAGGTGACGGATACGGGTTGTGGGCCTTGCATCTCTACATACACGGTATGGTTGTCTGTGTGCTCCATCCCTGCCTGGAGAGTTGACAGTTAATTGTCTGTTGGTATGGGAGTGTAGGTTGTGTTGTTGTCATGTGGTGTTGGTATCGCCTGCGTGTGTGCTTCATGCATGTATTCCTCCGTCACATCTGTGGTATATCAGCGGTTGTTTGTACATGACGACTATCCCTTGTCATTCTGTCCCAGATATTTACAGTCATTGTGGTCCTGTTCTTGGGATGGCTTGTTTGCCAGTGGTTGCCACCTATTCAGGTGGGGATTGCTTGTTTGACACTTGTAGAACATGCAGCGGTGTTTACGGGCCAATACGTGGCCACGGTCAGTACTGGGGTAGCACATGCGTATTTCCGCGGTACATACCTATTGCTGTGTGACTTTGCCGATGTATCGTTTTGCAATTAGCATATCGGTGTCATACATACGGGCATGAGTAGTACATACGTCCTTTCCATTTCCTGTGGGGTATATTCCTGTGCTACAATCTGGGACATTGTCACTTTGTATCGTTCTAAGTCGCCACACGCCTAGCCAGGGTGGGGCTCTCACTACTACTTTGGGACTACTGGTGCACATATGCCTGTGGCTAGTGTACCGTATGCCTACACATATTATTCCACTCTGCCTCTAACATGGCACCAACATACACATATTACGGAGACACACACATTACACTCGCACAGCAACACACACGGCACCCTCACCGCACACATACACATACTACGGCACTCACGGGGACGGTTGCACACAGTACCTGCATGGGCCATGACACCGGCGGCGGTGTCTACCTCCCCCCTCATATCATCATGCTATTACCTGCGCATGTACTGTTACAGTACTGTGGTCTGGCGATCATTCCGACTCGCGGTTATGCATTTTGGTATGTTGCCCGTTCCATGGTTGGCGGTATCCTCTTCTGTTAAACCTCCCGGATGCTCAGGTTGTCGTTTCACTATGTATACTATGTACAGATATCGCGTGTTACATCTCAGTCACCTTACATCCCTCTGATTCCCTGTCTTAACTGTAGTACTTATATGTATATGTGTACATATATTTCTATATATGTAATTATATCTATCTACATATATGTATATGCACATATATACATGTTTATATGTATACACCTTGTGGCAAATGTGGCAGCATACAGCAACGCCGTCTGCTGTAGGACCCGCGTACTGTTCAGGTTTTGGCGTTCCATGCTCCACTGGCTGTTGGGTGTACAGTGTTTGGGGGCTGCCTATGTTGGAGTCACACATGGGGCCACCCATATGGTACACTTTACGGGTGGTCATGTTTGTGTGCCATCCACTTCACTGTGTGTGCAGGTAGGGAGGTGTCAGTCCATGGGGCCTACGTTGTCAGAGTATGTGCTATACGTTCCCTCTTTGCCAGGGCATAGGCATATTGGGTATGCCTCCGTCTGCCTACTGGGGCTGGCACAGTGTGTTCATGGTCCTGAACACTCTGTGCCTGGACTGGCCTTGGCAGTTGTGGTGGGCTTTGTGGCCCTTCACCATTATGTCCCTGCAGCAGCTGCTTCCGCAGGATCATATTATGTAGCATGGCACATACTATGAATATGTGGGCACATGTGCCTGGAGAGTACTGCAGGGCTCCACCGGATGTATCCAAGCACCGGAACTGTGATTTCAGCATCCCAAACACACGCTCTATGATTATTCTGGTTTGTGCGTGTGCCTCATTATGGCGTTCTTGCATGTGTGTGTGTGCATTTCTGATGTGAGTCATCATCCACGGCTCCAGTGCATAGCCAGCATCCCCCACAAGGTGGCCTTGTGGGATGTCCCCCCTGGCGAATACCTGGTACAGCTGTGAGGCATGCCAGATATGGGAGTCGTGGTAGCTTCCAGGGCTGCCAGCACACACATCCATGATAATGCCCTGTGCATTGCACACGACCTGGCAATTGATGGAGGGGAATCCCTTGCGGTTTATGTAGCGTCTACCCTGCTCCCCAGGTGGTGACTTGATATGTATGTGCGTACAGTCTATCGCACCCAGTACCTCTGGGTATTGTGCCACACGGTGGAAGTGGCGCATATTGCAAGCCAACTCCTCCTGAGATCTGGGGAAGTATATATGCTCATTGGCATGTGGTAACATGGCATCCAGAAACTGGTGTAGTACCCTGGATGCTGATGCCTGTGAGATGCCCATTATATCCCCAGTTGGCCTTTGAAAGGTACCTGTGGCCAGTATTCGCAAGCTTACACATACCTTTGTGTCCACTGGGATGGGCTCCCCTCTGTTGTTTCTTGTTCTCAGGCGTAGCCGGCACAGCTCCACTATTTGCTGTAACGTGTCCCTAGCCACCCTGTAATGCTCTACTATCTCCAGGTCTTGTAGCCCCTGGTAGGTTACCCTTGGTCTGAACACTCTCCTTCTCCTCTGAGGCCTACGGTAGTTGTCGGCACCCTCCTCCACAACACCGTCTGTCTCTAACACATGCTGATGGATCACGGCCACGGCAGCACCCAACATGTACATTTTAAAAGTTCCCCGTGTGTTTACACCTATGGTGCGGCGTTTGGGAATACACGGCTGTGTGTTGTGTGCATTCACACTTTATACTATTGTGCTGTACACCCGGTGATGTCATAGGGTGTGTCTGTGCAGCCGTATCTGGGGATTATCTTCCGTGTTTTACCGTTGGCACTGCAACGCTGTTGCCTTTGGTGTTGCATTACTCTTGCCTGCAATGGATTACCTTCGAACTTCCCTTACTATTTCTGCACGTTGCACCTACTATTTCCTGGCATGCATCCTGCAGAGCCCTGTCATGTGTAGTTTCTGGGACATGGCATATCATGCGTTTTGTGTGCCGCCGTTGTGCTGCCTGTCTGCTTGGCTCTGCTGTGTCAGGTCTTCACTCTTTGCAATCTGCTACCTCCCCTACTTTCTTTGCATTCATATGCCTCCCCTATCCCGTTTTGCAGGTTTATGCATGCAGAGTTGTCAGCTGCCGCCGATTGGCCTTCGTGGGTTGATTAGTGTTGATTGCTCATTATTACTCCAATTACACTTCTGCCGCATTTCCTCATATTCTCAACATCACCTTCCTGTTTCCGATGTTATTTGCGGGGCGAGTGTCACATGACTGGGTTAAGGGAACGTAGTCATCCTCGTGCACATGCACCTCTGCGCATTGTGTGCTCTCAGCTCAACTATTTCCCCACACGCCGGTCCTGCAGCTGTGATGTGCAATGTACAGCCCAGGTTTGCTGAGCTCCAATGTGCTTCCTCCTACAGTGGCACACCCCTCTGCAGGTGACATGTATTCCCTCTGAGCCACTCCTCGGTGTATTACCGCTGCGCCGTTTGGTACAGCCTTACGCCGGCGGGGGTTTTGCGATTCAGTATTATCTGCCTCATTTGCATGGCATTGACTACTAATTCATAGTTACCATGCCGAACACTGCCGCGAGTCCTTGGCAACCCTTGCACCGTGGTTGTGGCTTTCCATGCATGCCATGGTGTATTATGACCAAAACAAAAGATGTGTGCAAGTCTAAAATAGCCAAAAACCAAGAACAGGACTTGCACGAGTGTCCAAATGAAGGTCAAAAACCAAACTCCTTAAGTAAACACAAGCACTTTATTCCATTAACGCTGCGAAACAGAAAAATACGTTTTCGACATAAAATCCAAGTCTTCATCAGAAATAAACCTGGTGTATTATGGCTGTGAAGCTGATGTGTATTACGCTGCTGTTTTATAACATTGTCATATTATTTCATTGTTTTGCACCTTCCGCAAATATGTCCTGGGGTTCTGCTGTGAGTTTCTGTGGACATACTATTTATGTTATTATTTACATGTTGTGCATGTTTTCTTTTGACATTCTCTGTGTATTTCGCCATTGGCATATGGCAACAGTGTGATACCTGACGCTGACAGCCTTCCGTTACTCCTATGTTATGTTTGGGAAAATGTAAACCATTTTTTTTGGTTTACATTGCCGTGGCCTTATGCTACGCCTGCGCCACTTCGTGGATCACTATATGCCTTCATTTGCATGGTGCAACACTGCACATGGGGTGTTTATCATACCTACGCCGGGGGTGGCGCAGATCCGGCGCACGCCGGTAGTGCACATGGAATTGGATCGTACCTGAATCGCTCAGCAGCCATATTTGGCGTTGTAACGCCTACGCTATGCGTGCGCCTGGCGCAAGGTTCATGAATCCCGGGGTAGGTGTTTTTGAAGGTTTGTAAAGAGTTATGGGCTATAGTTAGCTGATGGAATGTAATTAGATTTTGAAGTTCAAGCCAACCTAGCTGTTTTAGGCAGTGATGGGTTCTAAAAGGATTACCAGTTGCAAATCTAGCTATATTGTTGTAGGACATTTCCAATTTGTTGAGATTATTTTTTGAAAGGTTAGTAAAAATGGGTGACGCATAAAGTAGAGAAGAGATTAGATGAGTGTGTGCTATTTTGGTTTGAGCTGAAGGTAGGAGAAAGGATTTTATCCTATAGAGAGAGCCTAGCTTTTTATTGACTGTTTTTATAGTATTGTTAATATGGATGTCAAAGTTCAGATTATTGTCAATGGTGACTCCTAATAGTTTTGTGGATGGGTCTGGAGATATAACGGTATTATTGATAGAGTTTATTGAGAAATCCAGTGGAGGGGATTTCTTGGTAGGAGAGAAGAGGAGGAGTTTAGACTTTTTGGGGTTTAGGAAAAGGCATCTATGTGTGAACCATTGCTCAACTGTGTTAAATACTTGTTGGGTCAGAGAGAGTAGTTCAGAAGAGGAGGGGTCTGAGCATATCAGTGTAGAGTCATCTGCATATTGTATGCATGTAGCTTGGGGGATGGCAAGGTGAAGATCGTTGATGAATATGGAAAAAAGTAGAGGTCCAAGGATGGAACCCTGGGGGACTCCGAGGTTGACAGGGAGATGAATAGATAGAGACTTGTGCCATAGTATGGCTTGTTGTCTTCTATCCAGGTAGGACTGGAACCACTTAATAGAGGATGTATCTAGTGACAGGGATTTTAGTATTGTGATGAGAATTTGGTGATTTACCATGTCAAATGCTTTAGACAGGTCAATGAAAAGGGCAGAAGAGAGTTTGTTAAGGTTGCGGTTGTTGTTAATACAGTCTGTGAAGGAAAGAAGGGCAGTTGTAGTGCTATGTGAGGGTCTAAAACCATGTTGACAATTGGCTAGTAGGTTATTATGCATTAGATGATCAAGTAATTGTTTGTGGATGCATTTTTCCATGATCTTTGCCAGAGGTGAGAGAAGGGCAATGGGGCGGTAGTTGGAGAGTTCTGTGGATTGTCCTCCTTTGTGGAGAGGGATTATATGGGATATTTTCCATAAACTGGGAATAAAACTTTCAGTAATAGTCCTACTGATTAGGATAGAAATAGGATAGGCAATAGCTCTGGCTGATTGTTGTAAGAATTCAGCAGGTAGTTGGTCTGCTGAGGGGGAGCAGGGTTTTAGTTTCTGTAGAAGGGTTAGAATATATGATGTTGGGACAGGTTGTAAATGAAAAGTAGGGGGTAAGGTTGGTTGTTTGGCAGGTAGAGTGAAGTTGTTAGGAGATAGTTGACTGGCTAATGTTTGTATAGCATCTATAAAAAAGGTGTTAAAGTCATTGGCTATGTTCATTGGTGTTTTTTGTTCTGAATTTAGAGGGTTTGGAGTAGTGGATTGTCCTGGGTGGAGTAGTTGGTTAATACTAGGCCAAAATGTCTGTGGTTTATTTGTACGGGCTTGTTGGGATTGGAGGTAGTAGTTTTTTATTGTCAGTTATTATAGCTTTCTTAGTTTAATTTCTTAGTTGTCTAAATGTTTGTTGGTCTATAGGGTTTTTTGTTTTTCTCCATTTTACCCAATGTTTGTTTCTTACATTGATTCTATGTTTAGTTTCCTTAGTAAGCCAAGGAGCGTGTTTGGTTTTAGTTCTAACTAGTCTGGTTGGGGCATGATGGGTGAGGATGGCAAGGAAGTTGGAGTTAAAGTAACTTACAGCTTCCTCTAGAGGTAGATTTTTTAGGGGTGACCAGTTGCATGCTCTTAGTTCCAACTGCAGAAGTTCCGGGTTAAAGTACTTTTTAGACCTTATGTTTTTAATTGATGTTGTGGAGAGTAAATTGATTCCATGTCTGATGATATAGGTTAGAGTGTGGTCACTTAAGTCATCAGGGAGGGTTCCTGAGTCATAGTTGTGAGGATGATGGTTAATGAGGATCCAGTCTATTAAGGTTGATTTCCTGTTAGATTTATTTATCCTGGTAGGGGAGGTGATGGTTTGGGAATATCCATAAAGGTTAATATGGTTTGAGGGGAGGCTGCCGCAGAAGCAGGTCCACTCAATATTTGTGTCACCTAGAATAATGGTTTCTTGGGGTAGGTTTTGGGAAAGCCAGCAGAGTATATTTTCCATGGTAGCTATGTTATTTCCAGGAGGTAGTTATATACAAATGACATAGATGGATTTGGAATTGTTAAGAAGAAGTTTGGAGATAAGAATTTCAGCATTAGAATCTATAGGCAGTTATAAGTAGTTAATTGTAAGCTAGGTTTAATCAACCTGTAGGTATGTTTGTTGTTAATATAGATTGAGACACCTCCATCTTTGTCCCCACTCTGTGCTATTGTTGGTCTAAGTGTGCGGAATGCTATGTAGCCTTGCACTGCCGGAGTACTTCCTATGGCTTTATACCTAGTGTTTATCTAAACAAGCCTGTCTCGGTTTGCAATTGACTGTGTAGCTGCCTGGTAAGAGATGTTTTTATTTGAGTTTATATTTTATTTTTAACCACTGTTTTTCATTGTTCATAGGAAGAAAGGGATAGGTTTTAGGCAGACAAACTATAGCCATCCCAAGAGAGCTAGTCAGGTATATATTCACACTGACTGCAGAGAGGGCAATCCAAAGCTTTCCTAAACAATCCTGTCTTGGTTTGTGACTGACTGTGCAGTTGCTGGTAAGGACATTTTTTTAATTATATTTTATGTTTAGGAAATATACATCCATTCAGATATGTAATACTGCATAATTTTATGCTACCGGATAACTTAGTGATGGACATCTGTTAAAGCAGTAATATTTATTAGATAAATGGATAGAGGACCAGCTTTTTGAAATTCACGGCATAAAGTTTTTTATAAGAAGCGTGTGTTTTTAAAAGTTGATTGAATAATTATTTTCGCATCATGTGCTAGCTATATAAGCAAGTGTTTGTATGTTTAAAAGCTTTTAAGGTATGATGAAGCGGTTAGTGAAAGCGCTTACCTAGTGCACGAATTAAAGGACTTTTATATATTTTTACAACGAGACTGGATTATTGGAAGCTTCGTGGCTGCCTCTCTCTGTTTTTTGCTTTTGGATTTTATATGTATTCCTTAAATGACTATGCCATTAACGATTTGCTAAAGCACAAGTACAATGTGCTAAATGCTATGTATACAAGGTAAAACAAATGAAACACAGGCCCAGAACCTAATGGAACCACAAAATAAAACAGAATACAAACGGGACTGATTAGCTAAACAACCACAAAAAAATCAGTAAAAAGTAATTTGAGCACTTTAGTCATAACAAATGACTTTATCAGAATCACAGCAAACAATAACCAAAGGTTTATAAAGGTTTTTCAAAAATCCCTCCCCATATCACTTGATAAAATCAACCAATAGAAACACATAAATACTTAAAGCAATACAAAGAACTAACAACAAGAACAATAGTTAAAAAACAAACTCACCTTAAAGCATATCACAACTATATCCCTTTCCAGGATAAATATAAGCTTAAAATATGAAAATATCCACATGTAGGTGTGACGCCCCTGCACTGGCCCAGTAATCAGGGAGCCTCAATCCTTATCATTAGCACCAGTGAGGGACGTGCACACTAGGAGGATGACAAGTACACACATAGTAAAGTACAATTTCCCTTAAGAGCACACAAAGATCACAGTCAGTCTGGGGCTGGTTTCTCCCTCTTTCTCCAGATCCCTAATAAGACTGCTCACTGGCAGAGCTATAGGGTTAAGAAGTCAAGCCAAAACATCTAGCACCCTCTCTCTTCAACCCATGCTTCGTTTCCCTGCCCAAGTAGCTGACACACACACTTTAAGATTAGCATTATATAGAAATACACAGACACTCCTGGGGAAGGCTAGCACAGGTTTACTAGCTATGCCCCCATCTGCCCAGACTATAAGGTAGCAATCACTGCCACCAACCTCCCTTACTTATCAGCTACTATGAGGCCCTTCCCAAAGGGTGACCAAGTCTATGTAATGTTACTATTATCCAAATGGTAAGTGTGACCAACAGCAAGGCTATTTAAGAGTGGCCTGTACAGTGTCAGCAAATACATATGCAATTACTCTAAGTGCTTAAATAGCTCTAAACAAACCACGTTTATATCACGCTATTGAAAGATGAAAATAGCAAACGCTATTTCATCTAACCTAAAATATAGAAAGATAAAATCCACCACAACTAAGAGGCCGTAGTTAACAGCAGACAGAAATATTATGAAATATAAACTTCGGACTCGACACGACTTTATAATGAAAGACAAAAAAGTTTATTTGTGGTAAGCGCTTTCGCGTACCTTCCTGTACGCTTCTTCAGACCATAAAACAACTCAGTAAAACAAACTGCTTTATACAAAGGGCTCTCCTACAATTAATCAATTAAATTAACAAATTACATATTCATTAAGTCAAAGATTAATTAATGTTTAAAGACAACTGCAGTTAAAAAAGAAGTAACAATAGTTGAAAACATAGTGGAAGGCATAATTCTAAAGTACTTTCTTACCAAAGAAATACATGTTTTGCAGACCAAAACAATATTTAAGCTTCCTTTTTAAAGAGGTTATAATCACAGTTTTCTAAGCTAAAATATTTCATTAAACATATATATTCAAACATATATTTATAGAAGTGAATCTGTGTGTATGTCCTATTTTAAAATTTCAGTTAAAAGTACTAAACTACACATTTAAGCTAAACTAATGTCCTGATCAAAAATATAAAACAATATATTTAATAAATCAACGTACTAAAATGTTTTATAAGAGTCTGAACTTTAAGTTATGTCTATATGTAGTTTTTATGGAGTTTTTTACACTTCATTGCAACATATTTATGAAATTATCAACAGAATATAAACTGCAAAAGAAAAATAGAAAAATGGAAAAAACAAAAAGCTGAAAAAGATCTGAAGGGAAGGTGGGATAGGAAGGAGAAAGGAAGGGAAGGAAGGGGGAGGGGGTTTAAAGTCAGAAAAGCAGAAAAATGAATGAGATCTTAGGTGAAACTCATAGATCAGACAATTTAAGACAATAAATGAGTAAATAAAAACACTTTTTCTAAACTATTACAGTGCTGCTACTTTGTCATAAGCTAAATAAATTAATTTAATTCATTGGTCCAAATGCATAGATATAAGTTAAATCACATATAAATGCTTGAAAGGCCATGTTAAAAAAAAAAAAAAAAAAAAAAAAAAAAAAAAAAAAAAACCTAAAATATCTAAAACACAAAATATCGAACATTCAGAACAGCAATTTTTTTCCCAAGGAAAAAATTTGCTATTCCGAAATACATACACACAACACAAGCACACCAAAAAAAAAAACATCAATCCACACACATACAATTAAAATCCTACATGTAACCCTCCACTACACTGTACATACACTACTATCTATCCACTTACCTTAACCCAAGCCCTAACCCTAAGGTCTGTCACTACTGCACACTCACCTAACCTGTGCCCTAACCCTAACTCACTTAACCTGCCCCTAACCCTAACTCACCTAACCCGCACCCAACCCTAAAGTACACACTATCGCACACTTACCTGAACCAGACCCGTAACTTTCCACCACAGCACTGAAAACAGCGAAGCCACAGAACCGGCCAACCAAATTCTTTCCCTAGGAAAGAATTCAGTGCTCTTCAGATTCGTTATTTTTAGCATTAGCTGAATAGGGGTCAATATTAGAACATTCAAAGTTTTAAAACTTTGATGTTCTGATATAGACCAAACAAACCAGCCACAATTAAAAGGTTTAAATATATTCAAGAATAAATAATAAAAACTCAATACAATACTCAGTAACTCAACACAGTGACAGAGTTCAGAATCACAGGAACTATTTTAAAACATTGCAGGACAGTCTCACATAAATACAGAAAACATCTAAACAATTCTTGCTGTATTTCTATCTATATCTAAGAGATACTATGCCCTAAATTACTTACTTACAGTGCCAGGCAAATACAGATGAGAAATGCTGATGAGAGGATGTTTCTAGGTCCAAAGACAAATACTAAATGCACAGACTCACTCTGAGATAATTCTTAAATTACTATTGAACATTTCTGCTGGGTTATCTCAGATTACATCATTCTTTATCACCTCTGCCTTTAGTTCCCAGGCTAACAGAAACTTAAATTTAGCACCTCTGTGTCAAAAATACTTATTTCTCAGAAGCTTGCCTGGAACTGGAAGTCGTAAAACAGTTACACACTTTTACCTTTGAAACCTGTAATTATTTCTGTTTCCAGACAATAGAAAGAAGTTCTAGCTGCAGACATTCTGTCTCTTTGCATTAACTAACTTTATAGCACAGTCATAAACAATTTCACCTTATTTTCTTAGAGTTTTGCAAGTTAACTCTGTATGTTCCAACTTCTACCATGAAAACATACATAACATATACATAACATAAACATATTTGAATAGGCATATAGTTTATACACATTTCTGCTCTTTTCCAGCAGGGTACACTGTGGTTACATTCTTGAAGCTCAGTACAGAACATACAGCTCAACACACACTTCTGCACCAGTATATTAATATACACATAACATATAGCTTTCTTACATTTGTAAGACAAGCATAGAAATCATATTACTATTCACAAATGATGTAGAAGTATTTATAAAATTCCAGCTATCCAGGCTGGTAGACTTCGCAGTAGGGAGAAAAAATATCAGATTAAATAAGAACCCAATTTCAAAACACTAGTTATAGAAAAAAAATATTTAAACTGGGGAAGAAGCATGCATTGAGTCTAATTTGCCAGACGAGCTCCCAAAATTCAAGGAGCTCAGACCAAGGACCTCCCTGGGGATTTTTTCTACCTAGTCTAACCCACAAAACAAAAATCGGTGACCAGGAAACTTGTGAATCTGTTTATACTAGGAATTATTCATGTTCATACACTTAATATCAGACATGATCATACACTTAATATCATATATATATATATCTATCTATATATATATATATATATATATATATATATATATATATATATATATATATGGATCTACCTGACAACATCGACAGTGCATAACACCGACAACGACATCACCAACACCACATAATCGACAGTTCACACACACGACACCTTATACACTCAACACATCATAACAACAACCAACAAACAAAACAAATCCGCTGTCCAAAACCACACACACAACACAAGCACACCAATATCCTAACAAACAAACACTAAACCTTACATACACAACTATCTACAACCCTAACCGAAACCCTAACCCTAAGGTCCATCACTATCGCACACTCACCTAACCCGCCCTAACCCTAACTCACTTAACCGCTAACCCAATAAATATCACTACTGCACCCTTACCTAACCCGCCCTAACCCTAACTCACTTAACCCACCCCTATCCCTACAGACCGTCAACATCGCACACTTACCTTACTCGCACCCTAACATCCGTCACTACCGCATAATTACACATCCTTTCCCCATCTCGGTGTTCTCCGCATCGGTGTTTTCATCCATCGGTCTTCTGACTTGTCGATCTTCTGGCATCGGTGATTTCGTTGTCGGTCTTCTCATCTGTCGACGTTCTCAGGTAGACCCATATATATATATATATATATATATATATATATATATATATATATATATATATATATATATATATATATATATATATATATATATATTTTACATATACTCATAAATACGCTTCTTTAGTTTCTTCCCATTTTTCCCCATGTAATAAGAAAAACAGGACTGGCAAAAAGCCACATATACAAGACCAGAAGAAAGATAAGTGCAGTAAGAAAAGTATTCACAAAGTATGTTCAGAAACAACTGCTTAAGATTGTAAAAGAAGTTACTGTTACTTTATGTCAAGTTTTACCACCACTGATGCACAGTGAACATGGAGTTATAAAGG
Organism: Protopterus annectens; assembly: GCF_019279795.1. Taxonomy (NCBI): domain Eukaryota; kingdom Metazoa; phylum Chordata; order Ceratodontiformes; family Protopteridae; genus Protopterus; species Protopterus annectens. The sequence goes on along the minus strand of NC_056745.1, from coordinate 626,012,926 downwards.
TTAATTTGTTGCTAGATAATTCTGCCAAAATGAAATCTAAATCAATGGATGCAAGATTAATAACTGTTTATATGGAAGCAAAACAGTCACTGTATAAAACTAATAGGAGTGATGTGTCCTGTTGAAAAACTGCAGATGGAATGTGAAAAGTTTTGAAAGAGAATACGTCTGAATGCAAAAAATCAAAAAAATGTTTAACATCAGGATTTAGCACAAAACATCAGGAAGATATATTTCTGTAGGACAAGATACTTGATTAAGGTGAGAGACAAAAAATATAAGAAATGGAAAAGAGATTGAACTACAATTTGAAGAATTGAAATACATAAGCTGGACGGACAAATAAAACATAGTGTTAGACAAGATCAAGAAAAATATAAAGACACTTTATATAAGGATATAGATAATAAGAAACCATTTTATAGATACATAAGATGTGGAAGAAGTAAAGAATAATTGATAAACTTTGTGTAGATTCTGAAATTTATTCTCAGAGACAACAGATTATAGCTGTATTTAAAAGTCATATGCAAAGCAGTTTGGCTCCACAAAGGGAGTGATAAATTATCCTCAACCAGGTAATCTCACATACTGAAATCAAATCAGATTATATTGAAAATGGACTGTGCAAACTAGATCCAAAGAAAGCACAGGGAGGTGATGAAATTAGTAGGAATGACCTGAGAACACTTCAGCAAGAACTTGTTGTACCATTATAGCTATTATTTACTAGGTCATATAAAGATGGGGAGATTCCTTAAGATTGGAGACGTGGACTTGTTAAACCTGTTTTTATGGGAAAGGGGAGTAGGACAAACCCAAAGTCATATAGACCCTTAAGTTTACTTTCATGTTGTGGAAAAATAATGGAGAAGGTAATATTGGATAAGTTATTGTCAGAGGTGGAAAGGTTGGGACTTGAAACCATTTATCAGCATGCATATGTTGAAAACAGATCTATTATCAAATGTAACATGATATTCTATAAAAATATAATAACAGCTATGAATGAAAAATTGTGCTGTAATGTAATTTATACATATTTTAAAATCAGCATTTAGATAAACAACCGCAAAAAGCAGACTGATGAACAAAATCTAAATAAGTTCCAGGCAGGTAGACTGGACTCCAGATGTAACTTTAAATCAAAATAAATGTATTTGTATAATGCACTTTTCATCCAGTTCTATACATGAACTTCTTCAGATACACTGTTACTAAAGAAAATGGTGCTTAAAATACCCTCTCTTACTAGTCATGTCATCAAAAGACCAATCAAGAATTTAAAGTACCCTCTACATAAGAATACTTATATGTCAGACTTCTCTCATACAAAAGCGTATACTAAAACTTTTTTTTTAAAAAACAAACAAATAAATGTTAAACATAAGCAAAAACATGAATATGAAAATCTAAATGTGGTAGATGTGGTTATTGTAAGTATATCATAGGGGTGGCAAATGTCACTTTGGACAATTATGCAAAAAGTAGAATACAATTCAGAAAAGCTAACTGTATTACTAGGGGTATAGTATAGTTAGCCTTATGTAAGGACTGCCCAGCATTTTATGTTGGAAAATCTGAAAGGGCACTAAAAAAGTGGATTTATGAACACACTTACAACATTAAAAAGAAAAATTTGAATAGTGCACTATATAGGCACCTGCATACGGAACCCAGCCATGTAGGGTTTCATTTTGGAACAGGTATGTGTGGACCCTAGAGGGGGAGATTGGGAGAATTGGTTAGGCTGCAGGGAAACCTTTTGGCAGTTGAAACTGAATGCATCCCAACCCCCAGGGCTAAACGATCATATTTCCATCAAGCCCTATTTAAAGAAGAAAAGTGAAAAATTGTAATAAATTAAATTTTCATATATCTTTTGTGGTTTATGTTGTGAAAAACTTTTTATGCTTAACAATGTATGATTAAATATTTGTAATATATTTATAACATGTTACTTAATGTATAGGGAGGATTGTAAAATGTGCTTTTGATTACATCTACCTGTGGGTTGTTGTGTAACATTTGTTATGGTTTTAGAATGTCTCTCTAAATTTTTTGGCGCCTTTTTCATGAATGGGAGTATTTATAGACCTGATTTTATGTTTGCATTTACACTTGAAAAAGCCCTGTATTGTTGTCAGGGAGAAAGCACTTGTGGTGAACTTTTAAAATATTAAACCTTTCTACTGGCTGACACCTACTGCTGCCTGGACCGTTTGTTTGATTATCAGTTTTTCCTTTCGGTCCTGCACCTGTTACTATTTTTTACTCATAAATATTATCTTTTTAAATTTTTCAATTTTAAGATGCTGTGGATAGAACACATCATTTAAACCTGGTAGTGTATATGCATCCAGGCGTATTTGCCACAACAATTCAGATAATTCCAATATTAGTGTCATTGGACCACATCTCAGGTTAGACCGCATCTGCTGTATTATCCAAAATGTAAAAGTGTGCCCTGGGTTCAGACTGAAATGTTTGCTAGGGCATTTTCGCCTTTATTCCTGGAAATACTATATAGCTGTTCATATATCCTTTCACGAAAAGTCTGAGTAATATAAGTGTTCTTATGTAGAGGGTGCTTTAAATTCTTGATTGGTCTTTTGATCACATGACTAGTAAGGGAGAGTATTTTAAGCACCGTTTTCTTTAGTAACAGTGTATCTGAAGAAGTTCATGTATAGAACTGGATGAAAAGCACTTTATACAAATAAATTTATTTTGATTTAAAGTTACATCTGAAGTCCAGTCTACCTGCCTGCCTGGAACTTATTCGGATTTTGTTCATCAATCTGGTTTTTGCAGTTGTTTATCTAGTTGGTTTGTTTGTTTTGTACTTAGTTTATGGCAGCTAATGGACTGGATAGTTTACCACCCTTGTTCACGAGCCAGGGAATGAGAGGGAGACACTGAATAATTTGACTGCGATGATATCTACCCTCATGAAGCAGGTAGAGGCCTTATATAAAAGACTAGAATAACCTCAGCTTGGAATGAACTGTATACAGAAAGAGAATGCCTCACAGCAAATGTTGCAACAACTACCTGTTTTTTCTGGTGCAGTTTCACTACCTCCCATTCAAAATTCTTCTGGGGAAGGAACCAGCAGGACTAATTTGAGACATTTGAATGACAAGCAAAGGGAAGATCGCAATTTGGATTACAATGAAGGGAGTAATCTACCTCTGAGGCTTATTGGGGAGCCGAATCTGCAAGTTTGGCTTGCAGCACCTTTGAATTTTAAAGAGCAAGCATCTATTACACCAACGGATCCACCGGCCGGAGGTTACTCCATGAGGGATAATCTAACAGCACTGGACAATAAACTGTTGAAATACAAAAAATGATGTCTCAAAATAAAATACTTTAATGAACATATTCACTTAAAAATAGTCGCAAAGGGACTTAGAATTTGTCAGTATCCGACAGGCCTGACACCAGACTCAGGCTTTCATAAAGAACTTATAAACCTTTTTAACCAGCAACGACTTGATTTATTAGCATTAATGATCAAACACTACCATAAGATGGCTAAATATATAGCCCAGGATGTACAAATACTTGATGAGTCAATAAGAAATCATGTTGACTTTTGCAAGTATAAATTCGAATATCTGTGAATTTTTCAGAGCATAGATCAACACCTAAATAAATTCAAGGTGGCCAAGATAAAATAGCTGAACCTGGGCCGTCTCCAATATGAGAATGGCACCACCTACCCTCACCCATCATCAGCGCAAGTGTGGAAGGCACAAAACTACACCCACCCTATGAATATGCAAGATGTAGAGGGAGGAAATGACACAGCAATCCCCTCTAATGACCTGAGTGACATCACCACGAATGAGAAAGATAAGGTGGAAATAATACAGGGTGGAGCAATAATGAAATTCGGAGAAGCAAGCAGATTCGTAATCAACATCAGGGGCAAGCTAACAACAACAATTCGAATTGGAATCAACATGATAATGTTGATTATTACCAGAACGGACAACATAATAATGAGCAAAGTTTGAATAATTCAAATGGGGCGAAGCAGGATTTTACCAGAGGCAAGCAGCAGAGGAAGCACAACCACAGGAAAGCCCACAACAAGAGGTGGAGGTAAATTCCTCACAGTACCTTCTAGTTTGACAGAAATGTGTTCTAGGCAAGAATGTGGAAGGAGGCTTCACAATTTATAACTATTCTTCCTTTGAAATTCCCATAGAACTGGTTGAACTCCTTGCTAAAGGACTGACTTTCATCCCTGACCAGAGCATGGACTTGGCTAAAACAGTATTGGACTTAAAATTGTTTGTGAGAAAACTTAATCTAAATTTAATCATGGGTAATAGTAATGCCTTAGATGTAAGACCCTATGCTATATCCAGTAAGTATAACCCCCATTTACATCCTATGTTAGAGATTTTTGAGAAAGTATGCCAGTTAGATTTTAGAAGCCTAATTAGCAAAGACGGGCATTATAAAAAGAATATGAGTGAAGAGGAATGGGAAATACTAAATGTATTGAAAACAGCCATAGTAAGAGAAATGAAGCCTGATAAAAGTGGTGGTTTAGTCTTCATGGACATTAACGGCTATGAAAATAGAGTAGAGAAAATAATACAAACGGAAACTTATGAGGAAGTGACACTAAAACAATTCAACATAGCAAACCAGCATATCAGAATGTACATTAATGACTTATTTATTGAGGCTAAGATAGATTTAGACCTTTATAATTACATGAACATTCTAGCATCTTTAACACCAGTAATCTTTGAAGTTACAAAAATCATTAAAGATTTGAATGATACCCCCCCACTTAGACCAACAGTGGACGGAATAAATTCCATAATGTACGCTCCAAAGTAGGAGATAATACCTTGAAAAAATATGTAATTACTGAAACTCAAATATGTAAGGATTCATGGTCCTTCTTAGAGAAAATAAATTCATTAGAGTTAAACAATGACTATAATTTCCTGGCATTTGACGTCAAAGATCTCCATACATCTATACCCCATGCCTTAGGCATAGAGTGAGTATCCATCATGATGTATAGAAAGGGTGCCCCAACAACTGAAATACATCTAGGGGAGGAGTTACTTGATATTATCCTCAGTAATAATTTCATTTTTTTCAAACAGAAATACTACTTACAAAAGACAGAAGTGGCAATGGGGTATCCATGCGGAGCCAACTTTGCCAATATGGTAATGGCATATTGGGAGCAAGAATTGATATTTAATAAGGTAGGCATTGCAGATTATATATATTTTTTCACAAGATACCTGGATGATATATTTATGATCATAAGAGGTGATAGCCAAGTGACGACAACATTGGTCGATTATTTCAACAGTACGCCTAATTTCCTACAGATTACCTTTTCCTGCCATGACTACGAGATCCCATATTTAGATGTTAAGTTGAATAAAAATGAACAGAAAGGCTACACAGCTAGAATTCATTGTAAGAAAATGTATTCCAACACCTTTCTGCATTTTTCAAGTGTTCACTCTTACCACCAAAAATGAGCTGTCGTGAAGGGTCAACTAGTAAGGGTAGCCAGAATGGTGACTAGTAACCTCGATTTTGAAAATGAATGTGAAAACTTAAGGAGGATGTTCACTAAATGAGCATACCCAAGTAAGTTCTTGGATGAATTAATAGAAGAGGTTAATAGGAAAAGAAAGAATGGGCTTTATAGGCCCATTTTAGAAGATGAATATATACATGAGGGGCAGTTAAATGAACCACAGGACGGAATAGTAAATATTAATTTTAATACCAATTTTAGAACAGGGTGTGTGATTACTTATCACCAGGCAGCTTACAAAGTTAGAAATATTATATACAAGAATTAGAATTTCATCTCAGGTGAAAGGGACTTGTTTGGTAAAATAGGAACAAGTCTGAAGATTATTTACAGGAGGGGCATAAATTTGAAAAATATTTTGAAGAAAGAAAAAATTAAATTGTATAAGAATCTGAGTACTTTTAAATGTGGTGGTTGCCCCTATTGTAAATATAAAGAAGAAGGGCATTATGTAGAAGTAAGGGGCATGAAACTGAAGAACAATAATAGATGCAATTGTCAATCTAAAATGGTTGTGTACCTGGCTAGATGTCAAGAATGCCCTTTATTCTATATAGGAAAAACAGAAGGAAAATTACGTGAAAGGATTTATGAACACCTATATAGTATTTGCAAGAATAAGGATGAAAATGCCCTAGCAAAACATATCAGTCTGAACCCAGGGCGCACTTTTAAATTTTGGGTAATACAGCAGATGCGGCCTAACCTGAGAGGTAGTCCAATGACAGTAATGTTGGAATTATCTGAATTGTTGTGGCAAATATGCCTGGATGCATATACACTACCAGGTTTAAATTATATGTGTTCTATCCACAGCATCTTAAAATTAAAAAATTTAAAAATGTAATATTTATGAGTAGAGAAAAAAGAAATAAAACGGTCACAAGACGTACGGCTCCACAAACATATAATTTATTGAATAAAAAGTAGATAAGCGCTTTCACCACCTTCCCGGTGGCTTCCTCAGACCTTAATGACATAAACATAACTTTTCTTTCATTTAAATAAAACAAAAAGTCACTCACAATTAACAAATCAAATCCACATGCTGTTTCTTCATAGCTTCAACCCTTCATTTCCATCATAACATTGTGCATGCTCACTTTTGCTACATATGTCACTCAGCTATCAAACTTCTTTAAAAACACAGCCTCAAACAACACTTTAAAATAACACTTTAAAATAAACAATTATATACTGCATGTATGTGAGACTCTTATTCTAATTCTCACTATTATTAGAAACTGTACATTCTCATATATTGCGATCCCTCACTTGTATATATATATGTATATATATATATATATATATATATATATATATATATATATATATATATATATAATATATATATATATATATATATATATATATATATATATATATAGGTTTACTATCATAAATTCGAAAGTAAAAATAAATAATCCCCGGGATTCATGAACCTTGCGCCAGGCGCACGCATAGTGTAGGCGTTACAATGCCAAATATGGCCGCCGAGCGATTCAGGTACGATCCAATTCCACGTGCACTACCGGCGTGCGCCGGATCTGTGCCGCCTCCGGCGTAGGTATGCTAAACACCCCATGTGCAGTGTTGCACCATGCAAATGAAGGCATATAGGGATCCACGAAGTGGCGCAGGTGTAGCATAAGGCCATGGCAATGTAAACCAAAAAAAAACGGTTTACATTTTCCCAAACATAACATAGGAGTAACGGAAGGCTGTCAGCATCAGGAATCACACTGTTGCCATATGCCAATGGCGAAAGACACAGAGAATGTCAAAAGAAAACATGCACAACATGTAAATAATAACATAAATGGTATGTCCACAGAAACTCACAGCAGAACCCCAGGACATGTCTGCGGAAGGTGCAAAACAATGAAATAATATGACAATGTTATAAAACAGCAGCGTAATACACATCAGCTTCACAGCCACAATACACCATGGTATGCATGGAAAGCCACAACCACGGTGCAAGGGTTGCCAAGGACTCGCGGCAGTGTTCGGCGTGGTAACTATGAATTAGTAGTCAATGCCATGCAAATGAGGCAGATAATACTGAATCACAAAACCCCCGCCGGCGTAAGGCTGTACCAAACGGCACAGCGGTAATACACCGAGGAGTGGCTCAGAGGGAATACATGTCACCTGCAGAGGGGTGTGCCACTGTAGGAGGAAGCACATTGGAGCTCAGCAAACATGGGCTGTACATTGCACATCACAGCTGCAGGACCGGCGTGTGGGGAAATAGTTGAGCTGAGAGCACACAACCCAGTCATGTGACGCTCGCCCCGCAAATAACATCGGAAACAGGAAGGTGATGTTGAGAATATGAGGAAATGCGGAAGCAGTGTAATTGGAGTAGTAATGAGCAATCAACACTAATCAACCCACGAAGGCCAATTGGCGGCAGCTGACAACTCTGCATGCAGAAACCTGCAAAACGGGATAGGGGAGGCATATGAATGCAAAGAAAGTAGGGGAGGTAGCAGATTGCAAAGAGTGAAGACCTGACACAGCAGAGCCAAGCAGACAGGCAGCGGCACACAAAACGCACGATATGCCATGTCCCAGAAACTACACATGACAGGGCTCTGCAGGATGCATGCCAGGAAATAGTAGGTGCAACGTGCAGAAATAGTAAGGGAAGGTCGAAAGATAATCCATTGCAGGCAAGAGTAATGCAACACCAAAGGCAACAGCGTTGCAGTGCCAACGGTAAAACACGGAAGATAATCCCCAGATACGGCCGCACAGACACACCCTATGACATCACTGGGTGTACAGCACAACAGTATAAAGTGTGAATGCACACAACACACAGCCGTGTATTCCCAAACGCCGCACCATAGGTGTAAACAAATGGGGAACTTTTAAAATGTACATGTTGGGTGCTGCCGTGGCCGTGATCCATCAGCATGTGTTAGAGACAGATGGTGTTGTGGAGGAGGGTGCCGACAACTACCGTAGGCCTCAGAGGAGAAGGAGAGTGTTCAGACCAAGGGTAACCTACCAGGGGCTACAAGACTTGGAGATAGTAGAGCGTTACAGGGTGGATAGGGACACGTTACAGCAAATAGTGGAGCTGTGCCGGCCACGCCTGAGAACAAGAAACAACAGAGGGGAGCCCATCCCAGTGGACACAAAGGTATGTGTAAGCTTGCGAATACTGGCCACAGGTACCTTTCAAAGGCCAACTGGGGATATAATGGGCATCTCACAGGCATCAGCATCCAGGGTACTACACCAGTTTCTGGATGCCATGTTACCACATGCCAATGAGCATATATACTTCCCCAGATCTCAGGAGGAATTGGCTAGCAATATGCGCCACTTCCACCGTGTGGCACAATACCTGGAGGTACTGGGTGCGATAGACTGTACGCACATACAAATCAAGTCACCATCTGGGGAGCAGGGTAGACGCTACATAAACCGCAAGGGATTCCCCTCCATCAATTGCCAGGTCATGTGCAATGCGCAGGGCATTATCATGGATGTGTGTGCTGGCAGCCCTGGAAGCTACCACGACTCCCATATCTGGCATGCCTCACAGCTGTACCAGGTATTCACCAGGGGGGACATCCCACAAGGCCACCTTGTGGGGGATACTGGCTATGCACTGGAGCCGTGGATGATGACTCCCATCAGAAATGCACACACACACACATGCAAGAACGCCATAATGAGGCACACGCACAAACCAGAATAATCATAGAGCGTGTGTTTGGGATGCTGAAATCACGGTTCCGGTGCTTGGATACATCCGGTGGAGCCCTGCAGTACTCTCCAGGCACATGTGCCTACATATTCATAGTATGTGCCATGCTACATAATATGATCCTGCGGAAGCAGCTGCTGCAGGGACATAATGGTGAAGGGCCACTAAGCCCACCACAACTGCCAAGGCCAGTCCAGGCACAGAGGGTTCAGGACCATGAACACACTGTGCCAGCCCCAGTAGGCAGACGGAGGCGTACCCAATATGCCTATGCCCTGGCAAAGAGGGAACGTATAACACATACTCTGACAGCGTAGGCCCCATGGACTGACACCTCCCTACCTGCACACACAGTGAAATAGACGGCACACAAACATGACCACCCGTAAAGTGTACCATATGGGTGGCCCCATGTGTGACTCCAACATAGGCAGCACCCAAACACTGTACACCCAACAGCCAGCAGAGCATGGAACGCCAACACCTGAACCATACGCGGGTCCTACAGCAGACGGCGTTGCTGTATGCTGCCACGTTCGCCGCAAGGTGTATGCATATAAACATGTATATATGTGCATATACATATATGTAGATAGATATAATTACATATATAGAAATATATGTACACATATACATATAAGTACTACAGGTAAGACAGGGAATCAGAGGGATGTAAGGTGACAGAGATGTAACACGCAATATCTGTACATAGTATACATAGTGAAACAACAACCTGAGCATCCGGGAGGTTTAACAGAAGAGGATACCGCCAACCATGGAAAGGGCAACATACCGAAATGCATAACCGCGAGTTGGAATGATCGCCAGGCCACAGTACAGTAACAGTACATGTGCGGGTAATACTATGATGATATGAGGGGGGCGGTAGACACCGCCGCCGGTGATGCGGCCCACACAGGTACTGTGTGCAACCGTCCCCGTGAGTGCCGTAGTATGTGTATGTATGCGGTGAGGGTGCCGTGTGTGTCGCTGTGCGAGTGTAATGTGTGTGTCTCTGTAATATGTGTATGTTGGTGCCATGTTAGAGGCAGAGTGGAATAATATGTGTAGACATACAGTACATTAGCCACAGGCATATGTACACCAGTAGTCCCAAAGTAGTAGTGAGAGCCCCACCCTGGCTATGCGTGTGGCGACGTATAACGATGCAAAGTGACAATGTCCCAGATTGTAGCACAGGAATATACCCAACAGGAAATGGAAAGGACGTATGTACTAATCATGACCGTATGTATGACACCGATATGCTAATTGCAAAACTATACGTCGGCAAAGTCACACAGCAATAGGTATGTACCGCGGAAATACTTATGTGCTACCTCGGTACTGACCGTGGTCACTTATCGGCCCCTAAACACCGCTGTGTGTTCTACAAGTGTCAAACAAGCAATCCCCACCTGAATAGGTGGCAACCACTGGCAAACAGGCCATCCCAAGAACAGGACCACAATGACTGTAAATATCTGGGACAGAATGACAAGGGATAGTCGTCACGTACAAACAACCGCTGATATACCACAGATGTGATGGAGGAATACATGCATGAAGCACACACGCAGGCGATACCAACACCACATGACAACAACACAACCTACACTCCCAGACCAACAGACAATTAACTGTCAACTCTCCAGGCAGGGATGGAGCACACAGACAACCATACCGTGTATGTAGAGATGCAAGGCCCACAACCCGTATCCGTCATCTACAACCTCCGATATCCCCCATCGTACATATTAAAGGGATACAAGCCGTAATAGCAGCACAAACATACAGGCAGTCAATGACATCTGCATAACCGCAACATCTCGCGTGGGAAACACAATCAACAGCAGATGCATACTTGCATGCGTTGTTTAAAGGAATACAACAGCTATGTTACACATCTGAATGCAAAACGCCATCAACAGACCCCGTCAGGACAGGGACACCCACATGTCGAACCAAATACCATACCCAACACACACAATCCACGGCTAACACCACTGCGAAATGTACCTGTCGCCACACATAGCAGCTGCAGTTACACATAACATAACACAATACAGACCATCTCCACGAAGGTAGGGCAAATAGCCAACGCCCAGGTGAGGAATCCAACCATACCCCAGTTACGACACGTAATGTCCGAATGGAGTAGATGCACAGGTGATATGCGCACAATTACACACTGAGGAACAGCAATTGGTGGGATGAACCCACATGTTGCAGGTATCGACGGATATAAGGATGACTCCCAGGATATTCAAACTGTATGCTCATACCGAACCAGCAGTGTACAACTGAAAGAGTAATAAATAGGAATACCGATACACGGAACGAAAAACGGAATGAAACACCGACAAGGTATGTAGAACACACGATATGTACGGGTGTGTAACGCATGATGTGTATGATGAAGCTGTACTGTATGGGAATGGTGTTTGTAAGTAATGATACTCATCCATAATGCAGAGAATGGTAAAAGGTGGTTATGTAGTGCTATCCTGCTGAGCATACCAACGACTGTGGACACTGTGTGCACAGCAGTGGGACATCATGTACACAGCCGAGACACCACAAGGGCTGCCACAGGGGGGCATAAGAGAGAACAATGCTAGACCACACGCCGATGCTGGCAGTGGATGTCCAACAAGGAAGTGCCATAGCAGGGGATAGGACATGTATGTATACTGTCACAGCACACATGTGTATGGGCATATACCGTCAATGTCATATGTAATGTGCGCCCGACGTGCACGTATGCCTTGCAGTAGGGGATACTATGTCAACTATGTGTAATGTAAAGCTGTCATGGTGGATATGACAGACATTATACACAGTATCACAGGCATATCATGCATAATGGAGGTATTGCCTATTGGTATGTACAATAACAGGATACATATGGCCTGTAGGTATGGGACAGAGTAGTAGCATCATAGCCATCCAAAATGGAAGGAACACCAAGTAACCATGCCCAAACGATCTGTAGCAGGTGCATCGTGGGCAACAATGAAGTCTGGCAGGTCCATGTGTAAACACATGTGCAGTGTACACAGTAGTGTCACCTCCCCATGGTAGTGTCCTGTGAACAGCAGAGGCGGGTGTCAACTGCATGTTTACACAGTACTGCTGCTGTGGTGGTACCATGACTATGTGTCACTCAAACAGCAAGGGAGCTATCACATGAACAGTGCCACTGTGTGTCCCTGTGGGATGTGCACAGGACCTATGTTCCACAGCATGGTGTGTGTTGTGTCTGTGGAAGTAACACAGAAGCCCAGCCCATGCAGTGTGGCATGTGTGCACATATCCATGAGCAGTCCGTTCACACTGCCCACTGCAATTGTCACGTATGAGGAGTATATGCATCAGTAATGCGGAGGACGTGGTCCGTGTCAGAGCAGAAGACACCCCTGTGTATGTGGTATGCAGATGTGTACAGATGTGTTTTCCATCTGTCAGCCGCATATGTAAACTGTCCGAGCCTGGTACACATCGTGGCATGACAATGCTGTGCCATGTAAAGTCATAGCCGTTGTGGAAGGTACACCATAAATGTGGTATTGTACCCTTGTCCGTGTGTAGATGTGTGTATGCCACAGGTACAATGGCTACCTATGTACCAGCATCACACACAGTACAGATATGTGTGGACCTGCAGAAGTGTATCCATGCCACAGTGGAATACGGTAACCACAGGACCGTGTGGGGCATATGTGTGTACAGCAACCATGTACAATGTGATATGTATGTACGGGGCCAGTATCCATGTGATAGTCAGTGGGTGAATGTTGCTATGCAAAGGTGATGTGCATGCACCATGTGTCATGCATCCTGATGCCATGACACCCACATGATGTATCTGCCACACTGACACCCGTATGGTCATTATCGGTATGAGCTGGTGGAGCTATAATGGCGCCAGGTATGTAGATGTGGGATATCTAGGCATGGACAGTACTCTGTGACAGCATGTTGTGTATGTAAGCAAATAGTGAACATGAGGGGCCCCATGACTGAGGACTGTGTAATGCCATATGTACCTGACATGTAGTAGGTACTATGATATGCTTGCACCACTGTGTGTCCTGTCCAGGAGTCATATAGCCTAACATCCTGAGACACAGGGTATGATGTGCAGGTGGATGTGCACGTTGCCAATACCAGAACGTGGAATGGTGCTGAAGGGCAATGTGAGGACAACGTCTGATGTGTTGGCCTTAGTACCACCCCAACCACCCATACAATGGTACGACAGGTGGCCAGCATGTGTATGTGGCGTGCTGTGGCACACAGAAGCCCAACAAGGGTGCCAGGAAAGGCATGGAGGCCATCAATGTGTGCGTGAAGCACGTTCGTGAGGATGTGCCCCAGTGCCATTCAGAACGGACCAGTCATGGGTGTATGAATGCAGTCCCACATGTGCAATGCAGTGCCACCCATGGGTAGTGCGATAGATGCGGCTGAGCGGTGGTCAAGGTACACAATGTCCGACAACAGGCTAGCAGTGAATATAGTGGGCTGGTGCGTAGACACATACCAAACAGGTTGGTGGGACATAACAGCTAGGGACATCGGAAGGTGACATCGGGCCAGTGTCCCAGGACATAACGTGTGCATGTCAGTAACATGTATGTGTCCACAGGGACACTACGATGTCCATGTATGGATTGCAACCCTGTAGTGAGTGAGAGTGTGTATTGTTGGTAAGTACACCATTGCCTGGCACGTTGCCAACATTATCTCGGTCTGCAATGCCTGGGTGACTATTGTATGTGACATTGAATGTGGATGTAGCCAAACAACACAGACATACCACCACACTGCCTGAGGCCCCACACTGCAATGTGCGGCAGTCATGTGTAGGTATCTAGCCTTGGAGCATGTGATGGACCTTGAGGACCCACCATGGCTGACAAGTGATGCACCCCACACATGTGAATATACACCACCGTGCAACAGCCTGCACATGTGCCCCTACATCAGATGTGCATGGAACATGACCACCACCGTGGCGTCTGTGAAAAGGTCAGTACCGCCATGTCTCTGTGTGGAATAGCATGGTCCCTACCATTGTGTACATGCTACGGAAGTGCACTGTGGTATGTGTCAGCATATGTATGTACACTGTCCATCTGCCGGGGTGTCATGCCATTAACAACTGCTGTCAGCAGATGTCAGTAGTTCTGGCTGTAGTACACATGTTCCGTGTATGCTGCGATGGGTGTGTGTCCAGGGTGTGGCTAGCAGGGCCGTGAAGCATATGTGTTCATCCACCAAAGGGGATAACCCCAGGTGCAACACACCAGACACATGGAGGTATTGTGCATGCTGAGGGTAGTGTAGGTATGGTATGTGTTGTGTAATGTGTCAGCCAGCTGGGTGGAGTGCATGCCTCAAGCATGTGTAGGTACATGGGTGTCCATTCTAGGGAAGTGTGGGTTGCTGTCAGCACATGGCAGTATCAGCTGTCTGAGGCCCAATGTACAGTATAACAACACAGACAGCATGTAACCTGTGGTGTACAATGTAAACTCTGTTGCGTGTTACAATGTGTCTAGCGGTCACAAACATGGGTATCTGCACATTGAGCACCTATGATGCATTGTGTTCGGCAAATATCCAGGATGTGTGCAAAACACTGTGTGATATGGGATCCCCTCACCTGTGTGTGTTGCAGTCCAGGTATGTGCCTGGGAGATACGATCCGTGTACAATCTGTACTTGCAGGCGTGCTGCGTAGAGCATGGAGGCAGGTCCCTGTCACTGCAGATAAATGTGAGTGGTGCACTAGTGTGTGTGCCTTGCTTGTGTGCAGCACAGTGGAAGGTGCAAGCATTGTCCCACATGACCCCACGCCGTGCCTGCCTGTTACAGCCCTGCTGGAGCCAGTCATGTGACACCGCCACAGAGGCAGTATACCATGTGAAGATGTACATGTGTGCTCCACACCCCAGGCAGATGGCCGCAGGTCATGTGTGCCACAGCAGTGTGGTCGACCAGGACTGTCATAGCGGTCAGATACCACATGCCAGTATAAGTACAGTATGAGCATAGGCAACAGTTGCAGTGACACAGTAGGTCAATGTACAGTGTCCCTGTGTTCAGACCACTGCCTACTGTACACTTGGCTAGACACACACCCAGAGGGTGAATACACCAGTGAGCCATCACATGTCCCAGTACACGTAGCCTGTGCAATGCCATCCCAGGGTGGTCACAATAACATGTTGTATGAGAGATATGTTGTACTAGGTGATGTGTCATGTGTGCATATGTTGAGTTGCACAGCTGTTCACACGTCCGCAACATATCAGTGCATGATGCCTAGTGTAACATGATGTGTGGAACTGCACTGTGATCCACAACAGGGTCATCTGAGACAGGTGTGTTGTAAATGGTGTAACCCATGGTTCCACGGGATATACACCGGTGCTGTTGGCTGCCATGCTGGGTCCACCAGTGGTGCCTACAGTGGTCATACAGACATACTGCACACATTGTTCTGGCAGGAATGTCCATTGTTGTAGATGATGTGTTACTACGTGAAGGGAGGTGTGTGTTGTGAATGTTACCCATCCAGATGTGACCATCAGGTGCAGTCATGGTTGTCGACAGCATCACACCCATCCACAGCTGTCAGCACCCTGTCCCCAGAATGGGTGTCAGCCGCCCTCATACTGTGTGACCTATGTGCAGATGGCGGAACACCTACTACTGGCTGGCTAACAGTGTCATCTAGGAAGGCTATGTGATGGCTGGAATACGCTGTTATAATGTATAATGATGGTATCCCAATGAAGTACATGGAATCACATATAGTAAGCCATAGCTGGCATGTAAACCATGTACAACAATGACTGTGTGACAGACACAAACAATGCGGAGCCATGTTGAACATGCACCCATGAGAACACCAAATGAGGTATGTTGCACATATCGATGTACAACTGTCAGCTATGGGCACAGCATGGATGCAGACGCATATCCCCCACAGGCAGTACCACTCCATGTAGGTAGGGGGGCATTGCACGACTACATGTGACAGTTGCTGTACCGCCACATGTACTGCATATCTGTCATATAGGGGTAACAGTGGTTCGTGACTGATGTTGAACATGCACCCATGAGAACACCAAATGAGGTATGTTGCACATATCGATGTACAACTGTCAGCTATGGGCACAGCATGGATGCAGACGCATATCCCCCACAGGCAGTACCACTCCATGTAGGTAGGGGGGCATTGCACGACTACATGTGACAGTTGCTGTACCGCCACATGTACTGCATATCTGTCATATAGGGGTAGCAGTGGTTCGTGACTGTTGGACATGCCTGTACATATGACCATGTCCCACAGGATATGTGTTACGTGTGTACAGCACCTGTTGTACCGTCATCAAGCTGTGAAGTGTATGGCTGCCAGTGTACCTGTGTGACATGTTGTGCAATGGGTGCAAAGGTATGCAGTAGTGCATTGCATGCCCACATGTCCCACACAGGTGCATAGCCTGAACATACGATACAAAGAGGGTGTTGGATCATAGCAACCCACAAGAGGAGATGGGTACGGGTGGCAACCCACTACCTCCTGTCCGGTTAAGGTGTGCATGTCCATGACACATTAGCACCTGAGATGTTAGCAGTACAGCTGTACAGGGCGGCATGCATATTCGATCACTAATACCCCTGTGTGTTCCACCACTGGCCTGTTGACAGACAGACACCAACACAATGCGCAGCATTGACATGTGCACAGCACATCACTGCTGGCTACTGTAGAACAGGTTTCCCGTGTAGACACGTGCACAGAACATCTGCGCCAGCCACAGTCAAACACTGTATGTGTTGAACCCCACCATCATTGTAGCCCATGCCACAGACAGATGTTCATGCATCTGTGTATGTACGGCTGGGAATGTCCCTGGCCTAGCAGTATAGCTGTGTCAGTGTTGCGAACAACATACTGAATGGGCTGGGTGTGTGAGGTGTGCGTCATACATGTATGGTCCGATGGATGATACCATCAGTGCCCCTGCTATGTGAACATCCCTGTCCCCATAAATGGATACCTATGCTGTGCCCAACACCACGGTCCCTGTGGGAGGGATGGTGCTGTGTGGTGCACCTGCTGAAATGGCGATGGCAGCAGGAACTGGATGTAGACATATGTGGTACCCATGTCAGGCCAGGCTACCATCCATGTGCACGGGATATCATTGTTTGGGCACATATAGCACTGTGTTGAACAATATCACAGCACATCGCACCTGTCAGGGGTAATGTGTATGCATGGATGTGCGATACCAGCATGCACCATACACACCCCCACCAAGCAGCATGCTGCCTACCTTGCAGAAGGCCATTGTCCACACCATGATGATAGACATGTGTAATGTCCATATACACATAGCAATGACATATGGAATACACAGCCACCCTCCCAACATCAGTACCCCCCAGGTGGGACACATCCCTGTGCCATGTATGTGACATACCCTGTCATACCATGCAGCCCTGTCCAGCAAGGCTGCACGTGCTATCACAGTCATACATGGTGCGATGGCCAAATGGCACTTGCACTATCAATCGTCCAGAGCAGTAATGTGGCACTGATGCACCTTGTGGTGTCACAGGTGCTGTGTGTTGGCATGTACAATGTGCGCACGCACATGCTATGTATGACCATCCCTGCTAATGTCATATGATTACACAATGTCCCATGTGTATCACATGTGCAATACAGGTGAGCCGTGGCAGGTTGTCCAACACCTGTACAGTGCTGTGTAGATGTACATGGCACAACACATGCATGTACAGGTGTCCATGTGTATGTGTGCAGTGCCACCGCTGACGTCCATAATGGCTGCGTCCGTGATGCCTAGTGACATATACACAGCATCCAGGTGAACAGTAGAACTGTGTGCACATTGGGACACGTGCCAACTGGTATGAACACAGGTGCAGGCAGGTACACATGTCCACAGCAGGTTACCATCAACATGGTGTGTGTACAGTGTGATGAGTTGACACACAGATATGATATGATACCCGCTGCTTAACGGTGTGACAGCAACACGTCAGCTGTGTCAGTGCCATGATGCATCGCAGAGATTACTGTGCAGATGTCGTACATGTCATAGCAATGTATGTCCAGCGGTATGCCAGTACATCAGTGTAAATGTGACCTGTCACCATCATTATGTCTTACAGATAATGCCTCATTCACGGCTGCCAGCCTTCAGCCAGCAGGAGGATGACGTAATCATACCGTTGCTCCATGACAACTATGACCTGCTATTCAGCCATGTTCCACAGCAAGCACAGCAGCGGGATGACCTGTGGCAGGATATGCGCAGGAGGGTGAATGACGTGGGTGGCAACAACCGCACCTACCAGCAGATACGCTGACACTGCATGGACCTAATACGGCACGCGAAACAGCGTGCCGCCGCAATCGCCAGAGAACAAGATGGAACAGGTGGTGGGCCACCAACCCAGCCCCCACTCACACACACGGAGGAGCTCCTGGCCAGTCTGGGGACACCCAGGGAACATCATGCAGAAACACTCGCTGCCATCGTGGAGGTGGGTGTCTCCCAACCAACAAGCCTGGAGCTGCCTGGTAAGTCAGTCTTGCATATGTGTATGATAACTGCCGTAGGTGTGGGTGTCACAGTACACCACGTAATGTACCAACACATGCCAGGTATATGGCCACACAAGCCGCATACTACAGTATGCTACGTTGTGTTTGCAGACATGTGCATAACACATGCTACCACACAGGTACATGATGTGACATGCACAGTGCTTACTGTGGCTACAATCATGGATAATGTTTATACTGTTGTGTTGCCCCTATACAGGTACCTCTGGCGTGTCGCACAGCCATGGGTCCGTCGCAGGTGAGACTGTTGTTAGTAACAGGCATGTTACAGTGTATAGATATTCGCCATGTGGCCATGTATGACATGCACACCTGGGTTCTGCTCCAGTCACGGTATACAGGTTGCACCACCTGACACACATGCCACCCATGTACAGTAGATACAACCGTTAGTATACACCGGCATGAAACCACAGAACCTGTCAGTGTGATATGTGCAGTCAGCTATGCATACAATGGTGGAGGTGTTCTACAATGGCTGCATATGTAGTATGCATTGGAATGCCATTTGTGGTACGCACACAGTACCACATAGTGAGCTGTGATCTGGCCAGCACACAGGTGTTACCAATGTGACATATGCCCCTGCATTGTGTGCACACGTTGTGACACGGCACATGACATGTCCCACGCACGTGGTGTTCTGTCTGCAATATTGTCACACCATGACTTGACCTATGCCCGACATAGCAGACATCCACACTGTCTGCATAGCCCTCTGGATTGTGACACCTCCGACTTGTATGGGTGTATGTCACATGGGCCACCACAGGGATGGGTACACGATGCCCATCACACACAATTGTCCATGACCCAGTCAAACATGGTCATGGGTGATACCTACAGGCATGTTGCCACACAGTACATCTGGAGTGGATAGACACCGTTGCACATTGTCCACACATAGTGCGATCATAGCTGTAGTGGACCACCTGTACATTTGATGTGGTACACCAGACAACTGGAATGCCTGTCTGCAGCCACCGGAGGTGCCACCAATGTCTACCATATACATGCTGTGGAACAGCATGACTGTGTTGCAGACATGGCAATGCAATGCATCCATGTTATGCATCGCACAGAAACATACCTGTGTCCTGCTGCCATGCAGTGGCACAGTGCCTGTACTCCCCACTGTATAACTATGTACATGGCTCACACCAACCACACCTGCACAGACATCTTTGTTACACATGCATTCTATCTGTAGCCTGTACACATAACACTGCACTGTGACGTCCAGTATGATGCGGTGCATGTGGTGGGACACCATTGTCACATATCCACATGTTATCGCACATGTTGGCGGAGTACATGTCAAAGTGACGCCAGCCATGTGTACTGTTAACCTGCCTGTGGCCACACGGTGTATCACGGTGATGCATGCAAACTACCATGAATGTGTGTACTGCATGCCTACTGAAATGACACCTGCTTGATGTAGTGTGCACCCCAGGGCAGTATGCATACTACCACTATTAATGTCTGGCCTGCATTCACTGAGCTGTGGTGTGGGAATGCTGCATGCCATCTGCAATATCACATGCATGATGTGTCTGCGTGTCTGCGTGTGTGTGTCAGCATGTGTGTGTGTCTGCGTGTGTGTGTGTGTGTGTGTGTGTGTGTGTGTGTGTGTGTGTGTGTGTGTGTGTGTGTGTGTGTGTGTGTGTGTGTGTGTGTGTGTGTGTGTGTGTGTGTGTGTCTGTGTGTGTAATGTATCTTACAGTATGTCTTTGTATTCACAGGTGGTGTAGGTGCGTTCCCCTCCTGCGGTCCATCTGATGCTAGTGTTCCCACAGATACTAGCGGTGATGACCATATGCATGAGGCACAGGCAGGGTTGTCAGGGGCAGAAGCTGTGCCTTTGGTTACCATCCCACCTATGTCCCCTTCATCTCCGCACACGGTTCTGATGCCGACACATACCACATCACCGTTGCCCATAGAGGAAGGACAGTCAGCGTCTGTTGGCATTGAGCAGGAATGTGTGGTGGCTACAGAAGGTGCGCGTACACACCATTTTGCCAGTGTAATGACTGGTGATGTGCCACACAGGCATGTGGCTGGTGCTGCTCGTAGGAGGACCTCTGGCAGACATGCACCTGCTGTACAGGGTGCAGCAGCTGGTATCCCCAGACGCATGTTCCAGACTGTAATGGCGGCACAAGCACGTGCTGAACGGCAGAACCAAGAAGGGCAGAGGCTGCAGAGGGCCGCAATCCATTCCCTAAATGAGAACATCCAGTCATTGGCGAATGCTCAACAGCAGATTGCTAATGTACTGGATAGGCGATTAGGTGAGATGGTTGGAATCCTCGACCAAGGCATGTCAATCCGTGAGCATGAGCTGTCTGTGCTGGAACACCTGGTAGTGGTGAGGTGTAGGACACATGGCTGTAGGCCAGCAACACCACCTAGTGTAGGTCGACGTGTGCGTGCCACCTCTCATGCCCACTCACACAGTGCCGGTAGCAGCAGCAGTGCAGCTGGTGCTACACCAACCACACCAGGACACAGCAGGCCACGTGGATGTGGCCCTGGCCAGTCCCAGCATGGACACGGTTCCAGCGGACATGTGTCATCGGAGAGTGGCCACTCCATACCTCCACCCGGTAGTGCCCGTGCGACCCCAGGCAGGCACGGGTCACGTGGCCGCAGACGGACACAGTGAGCCATACAACCTGCACTGTACAGTCTGGGGCTCCCAAGTATACCCCGTGTAGGCATCACAGATGGCTGAACTGTGTACACACATACCCACACACGGCAGACACAACTGTAGGGCTCCACCACATCCACATGCATTCTGCACAGTCATGCCCAGTAAATGCACCGGCCCTTACACACACACATGATGTCATCCATTGGTACAGCCTATGCCCCTGGCACACATATCACCCTGTGCATATGATGAAGCCTCTGCTGCATCACTGTCATCCACACCATTGGTGCACAGTTATGCAAATATATTCTGATGCATAGGGTGGACAAGATAGTGAGAGGTGTATGTGATACCTGTGTACGCATAGTGTGTGATGTGTATGTTGCAGTGGTTGTGTATGTCAAGTGACAGGTGCGTATGTGACGTGGGTTGTGTACTGTCATCATGCAGCAGACATACCATGTAGTGCAGGTGCAGCATACATTGAGCTGTGTACACGGTATGTGTGACGGTTACATGTGTAGCACCATGTTGGTTCTGTTAACCTGTATGCCTCATATGGTGTACTCGCATGTGCCTACTGGGAGCACTGTTATCAGTCCCCCACGTGTAGCTGTGGGTTACCCACAGGCACATCTGGCAATATCAGCATACCACAGGTACCCGCAACCTGCCTGGACACCTACATAGGTACATAGGTGCATAGGTACATACCAGGCTATGTGCCCTACGGCATGTGTAAGCCTAGCCAGAGTGTGTGTGGCTTTCACCACCCCTTAGGATGAGGATACTATATCCATTGGTCTGCTGTCCCTCTGTCCAGTAGTGACACAGAGATGATGCCTGGGGCATACCTACGATCTCCCATCCACACGTCAGGATTACTCTTGGACAGAGTCAGTGAGGGGCTATGCTTCACAAGGGCTGGGAATCTGTTCCATGGTGTAGGGAGTCTCTGGGCGATGAACCTGTCCCTCCAGCATGTCCTATTTATGTCCGTGTTGAGGTTTCTGTCAGTTGCTCTTGTGCCCGTGGTTGTTTGGATCCTAGGAGGTGGAACATGTCCATGACACCCATGTCGGACATGGCCGTGTATGTCAGGCACAGATCACCTCGGAGCAGATGGTATGAGAAGGTATACAGCCGGAGTCCCCTCAGTCGGGCAGCGTGTGACATATGTTTCAGCACGTTTATCCCTGTGTTGTGGAATGTTTGGGGTCCTTCCGAGTGCTGCAGGTGTCAGGTTAGGTACATTCCAAATGTGGCATTGTACCCAATCATTGGTCTGATGCGTGAAGAGTACAGGGGTACAATGACCTCCCCTGATGTGGATGTGAATCCCTTCATGACCAGGTGGGCACAGTGGAATGTCTTCCCAACCACATTTTCAATGTGAGTGTCAAGAGAGGTTACCGACAGGTTTGGTACCCATGTCCCTGATCACGTCCACCATGTTTAATGGATTACCACCTATGTGGTAATTCGGGGTGAACATGTCTTTCCCAAAGGGTAGGTCTATACCTTCCCTGGCATGTAGCTTCAGGTCATGGCTCTGGCACCAGTTATCCATTTCTATGAGACCTCAGGTGGATGTCCGTGTCTGATGGGGTGTTGAGTATGGTGGCCTGTTTGCAGTCATCTGCATACCTTGTCTG
Organism: Protopterus annectens; assembly: GCF_019279795.1. Classification (NCBI taxonomy): domain Eukaryota; kingdom Metazoa; phylum Chordata; order Ceratodontiformes; family Protopteridae; genus Protopterus; species Protopterus annectens. Next base: position 625,989,610 of record NC_056745.1, on the reverse strand, counting down.
CCACAATCCCCCTATATTTGCATGCACATCGGAAAGTTGAATGCCGAGCTGGAGGGGGCCCAGGACTGAGCCCTGTGGGCCACCACTTGGGACCAGGTTGGAGTCTGACATGGCACCAGGAACACTAACCCTGTGGGTTTTGACCTCCATCCGGTTGGCAACCCATCGTGTGACATATGTCTCTACATCTACGCTGGTGAGCCTTTCTGTGATGCCCGCGTGGAGTGTGTTTCGAATGCTGTCGCCAGGTCACGGTAGTCTGTGCAAACCGACGTACCCCCATCAATGGCCTCAGTGACTCCTCCAAACAGGTCGACCAGGTTCAGGAGGCAGGATCTGCCCTTGACTAAGCCGATGTGGGTATGTTCCAGTATTTGTCGTTCCCCAATGTCTTCATTTATGGGCTCCATTATGGACCCCTCCATAGCTTTGCAGACAAGGCTTGTCAAGCTTATAGGGCAGGGATGAACAGAGTCCATAGGAGCACTGCCTTGGTGGAGTGGGACCACAGTTGCTGTATGCCATCCATCGGGTACGTAGCCTGTAGTAAGGCTAAGATTAAACAGCAGCCTTATGTGCGGGGTGAGGCCCTCATTGAGGTTGTGTAGCACACAGCCGGGGACACCATCTGGTCCCATTGCTGCTGTGTTCACTGCTTTACAGATATCAGCTCTCACCTGGGCATTCGAGATGTTTGGGAGGCTAGACTCTGGTGGAATAGATACGTCCCCTCTTGGGGGGGGGGTAGATGTATGCACGGAACATGTCTGCCAGTTTGTTGGCAATGTCTGTGGGATCAGTGATCATTGCACCATTCTAGACTAATTCCGAGCATAACTGTGTGCTTCCACCCATGTTCCTACCATAGCTAAGGAAGGCCTTATGGTTGTCTTATGTGTCCTTTGCAAGTCCAGTCCCACAGGCGGCCTTGGATGATTGTATGAGTGATCGTATGTTACCGCCAGTATTAATCAGAGATGCCTTCCCTGGTAGTGATATTGCTCTGTCATGTAGTAGCTTTCACCTCTTGTTGTACGGTTTGTTAATGGCTGGGGTCCACCAGACCATGTGCCTGCCTTTGGTGGACAAGGTCCTGATGTTATCAGGGATCGCTTGATCCAGACATTCCTGGGGGTGCTCATAGAAGGCATTTGTAAGGGTTTCAGCAGCGTGGCCTGTGTTTACCACTGGCATGGAGGCCTTGTAGGGTACCACACCAGTCGTATGATGTGTGGGGTTCGCTGTGGAGAGGTCTTCACTGTGGTCTCCCTTGCCGGTGTTGGGTGAAGGATGCGGATCTCCAGTGAGTTCACTATATGGTCTGATCTCACCGTTGAGGGATGTACATCCTGTGTGGAGCATGTCTTCCCCATGTGTGATGATCAGGACTAGTATAGTTCCTCCCCTTGTGGGTATGGTGCATGGTTGTTCCACAGCATTCGGGTGTATGAACACCTGGAACCTTTGGTGTAGGGTGTGGTGTCCTGGGTAATGTTCCCGGTCTATGTATGGGTGGTTGATGTCACCCAATATGATGGTGTTGTGAGAGCATTCATACTCCCCAGTGTCTTCAGGAAGGCTGTGCGGGTATCCTGGGTTTGGGAGGGTGGTCTGTAGCATGCAACAAACTGTAGGGCAGTCCTACTCATGGTTAATTGCACCTGGATGGTCCCCGCTGCTACGTGCATTTCTGCCAACCTGGAGGTGTGGGTATCCTTCATGGAAATGGAGACTCTTCCTCCTTCTGTGTTCAGTCTGGGTTATGGTCCTGAACACGTGATATGAGGTATGACCTGATAGTGCTGGGGTGCTCTCAGGAGCCCTGAACAATGTTTCAGTCACAGCACTGACATCAATGTCCTCCATACTGAGGAGGGCATTTGAGGGCGTGCAGCTTGGGCGTAGACTACTGGCACTGAGCAGTATTACCCTTTCTTTTCTCCAGGTTTGTAGTCTAGGGTGGTAGGTTTATCATTCCAGCCTTGCCTGCAGTGGGCACTGTGGGGGTGGCAGGAGCCTTAGCCAAACTCTTGAAGACCAGGGGTGACAGGTGCAAGCCATCCCTTGCGAAGGGGCGTGGCGTGCCAAGCATGTCATCCCAGGCAAGAGGGAATTGGATCCCCTCAGACTGACACCGGTAACCAGGCAAATTATCAAGGGTGATCATTCGGAGCCAGTATTGTGGCATCATACTTGATGAGGGTGGGATACTGCCCAGGGTCAGGGACATGCTGGCCTGGGCTACACAATCTGAGAGCCCCTCTATGTCTCCTTTCATGTATCCCAGGGTGATATGTGTCCGGTTGTTGACACCAGCATGGACAATGACCGCGTCATACTTGTACATGCTGCGGAGTGACCTGAGTGCCTGTGTTATGTGGCGGATTCCAGCGCCCGACAGGCAGCCTACTGTGATCATTCCCTTGTTCAGTCTGGTGGGTGGGACGTCGGTGTGTCTGACTATGGCGTCACCCATTACAAGTGTGTCTGGCATTGTGTGTGGCCTTTGGGGCTGTGACTGTTTAGCACACTGATGTTGAGAACTATGTGTTGCATGTCCTATGTCTTGTGGAGGCAGTTGCTTGGGTGTCTGCTTCAGAGGCCTCGTTAGGTTCGTTACATGGTTTAACAGTGCCTCCGAGTATGTCTTAGTGTGTTCATGTGTTTGTTTAGCATTTGTGATAGTTACATGTGACACTGGGTTTGTGGTGTGCATGGTGTCCTTCCCCTCCCGTTTGGTCTTGCCGGTCATGGTTTGAGAGAGCTCAGCCCCCTGTCTGGCTATATAGTTGCATCTCTCAGATGTATTATGTTTAGTGGGGGAGGTGCGGCTTGTCCGTGTCCATGAGGCACCTGTAACATTGCCTCAGGACGCCCAGATTCACCATCTGAACAGGAGAGGTCGCTAGCAATTGACCCTTCGACATGCCAGAGAACGTGAATGCATTTGCTGTGTAACTGGGTCAGAAGGCACCTATAGGGAAGTGGGTACTCAAGGGGATTCTAGGCTAGTGTAGTACTCCATCTAGTATACATGTACTTTACCTATGTAGGAATACTATGGGAGCAGGTGCTGAGCTTTTGTGATAGAGAACAGACAGTTGAGATTGCAAGTAGAGAGGTTCTACATGTAAACCTGCAGAGCACAGAGCCAGATATAGTGTAACATTGCTTACACAGTACATGACGCACATGTCCACACATATACTGCACCTGACGCCTGTGGTCGGTGCCACAGGCTACGGTGGACAGAGACATCACATACATGGCATGACACAGTACAGGTATGGTGACATTCTGCAGGTGTCATACACAGTGTGCTGGCAACTGACCGCAGGTATCACCTACCAGCTGTGGTGCACGGTGTGCAGCAGTTGGATGCTGTACCGGTACAGGAATATGTCCGCAATCGCGGGGCGTACACCACTATGGCACACACCCCATTGTGTGCAGATGGGGACACCTGCCTGTGTGGTCAGCACCCTCACAATACCATGCACCCACACGCCATGTCACAGGGGGCGGTCTTGCACAGGTGGCCAGTAAGGCTCACAAGTATGGCATTGACAGGGCTGTACAATGCAGCACCAGTACGGGATGGTCACTCTGTGTGGTTAGTGTCCAGTCACAACACTATATCTGCATACACCCTCACAACAGGCAGCAGACATACACACATGTTGACACACTGACATGGTGGTGACCACACATGTCTACACGGAGGGATGACGTGTTGCATGTACTGCACCATCCACATCCATGCACCCCACACTGAGGTATGTACAGATCTCTACCATGGTGTACAGTGATGTGTGGCATGTGGCACATAGTCCCCCCGATCTGTGGCATACATGGGCACACATTCCTGCACACATGTCGGTGCTAGGAATGCCACACCCGCTATATGGGATATGTGCAAGCGTGCAGCGGTATGTGGTGCATCATGCGTACCACCACTGTATCTGGCAGCTGTGCCGATATATGCACTTGGGAGGTGGTAGGGCTTACAGTGGCCATGTGACATATGGTCGATGACACATGACCAATGGGTATGCATTATGGCAGTGCTGTCATGTAAAGGCGACATAGCAGACTGTATGCACATGGCAGGGTAGGATGGTGTGTGACACACCTGTGACCAGCACCTGCACACATGCATGTGGACAGGTGTTTAAACACATGGTGTACACACATACCGCCATGCGTGCTGTTACTATGCCACCATATGACGGCCCCCATGATGGGTATGCATGTGGTGGGGGGGTTGCAACTGTGTTATGGACATCGGACACCGCTCATGCATGGCTGCACCATGCACAGTACACATGTCACATGTATCCCCTGTTGCCATGTGTGTATGCATTGCTACGTTATGACATGTGTGTCGACATACATGGAACATGGACTGTGGTATGGTATCACAGCTGTCACAGGCAAACTGTACAAGGGTATGTGTCCCAGTCAACACCGCTACACCCTGTAGGGGGTGCATACCACAGACATGTGTCCACCTTCCATTCGTGTGTGTATTACCGCATATGCCAGTGTTATGCATGTGGTACATCACAGGCTTCGTATGTGTCCTGTGTGCAGTCCATGCACACAGCCAGGCAATCACATACATGACATATCCGGACTTTGTTTCACTGTGGTACAGCTGCAGTCATGTATCATATCTGTGTCAGGCCCGTGGTATGTGTGGAGCACGCCTGTCCATGTATACCGATATGGGTGGACTACATCACACCTGTGGGATCATTGATAGTACATGTGTACTCTGCATGACGGATGTACACCGCCATATAGACCTGTGGACATATGTCACATGCTGTTGCTGGACCGTGAGGCATACTGCTGCACCGATGACATGGTGCTGGCATGGCAGCTACAGTGTTCACTGCAGTGTGTACATGTTCAGCCTGCACCCGTGACGCCTGTGCTGTCATCTGTGTGTGTACGTGTAACTGCATGTGTGTCCACTCTGTGCGTGTGTGTACGGGTTTACCTGGCCGTGACTTGCAGTGTGTGCACTCAGTCTGCGTGCCGGACGGCACGTAGCACATACTAAGTGTGTGATCATGCCCGGGTTGCTGTTGTGTGGGTGGACACACACGACGGTCCACAATCTGCCCTTCCATAGTTTCACCCCATGTGTATGCATGTCTGCACTCTGCAGATTCTAAGTGTGTGAGCATGCCCAGTAAGCAGCTGTGTAGATGGACACACAGTACAGTGCACATTGCGCCCGTCTGCGTTGATACCCCGTGTGCATGTATGTTTCCCCTTCGCAACCACCACGTCTGTGGCATGCCCGGGTTGCTGTTGTGTGGGTGGACACGCACGACGGCCCACAATCTGCCCTTCCATGATTCCACCCCATGTGTATGCATGTCTGCACTCTGCAGATTCTAAGTGTGTGAGCATGCCCAGTAAGCAGCTGTGTAGATGGACACACAGTATAGTGCACACCGCGCCCGTCTGCGTTGATACCCCGTGTGCATGTCTGTTTCCCCTTCGCAACCGCCACGTCTGTGGCATGCCCGGGTTGCTGTTGTGTGGGTGGACACACACGACAGTCCACAATCTGCCCTTCCATGATTCCACCCCATGTGTATGCATGTCTGCACTCTGCAGATTCTAAGTGTGTGAGCATGCCCAGTAAGCAGCTGTGTAGATGGACACACAGTACAGTGCACACCGCGCCCGTCTGTGTTGATACCCCGTGTGCATGTCTGTTTCCCCTTCGCAACCGCCACATCTGTGGCATGCCCAGGTTGCTGTTGTGTGGGTGGACACACACGACGGTCCACAATCTGCCCTTCCATGATTCCACCCCATGTGTATGCATGTCTGCACTCTGCAGATTCTAAGTGTGTGAGCATGCCCAGTAAGCATCTGTGTAGATGGACACACAGTACAGTGCACACCGCGCCCGTCTGCGTTGATACCCCGTGTGCATGTCTGTTTCCCCTTCGCAACCGCCACGTCTGTGAGCATGCCCGGGTTGCTGTTGTGTGGGTGGACACACACGACGGTCCACAATCTGCCCTTCCATGATTCCACCCCATGTGCATGCATGTCTGCACTCTGCAGATTCTAAGTGTGTGAGCATGCCCAGTAAGCAGCTGTGTAGATGGACACACAGTACAGTGCACACCGCGCCCGTCTGTGATGATACCCCGTGTGCATGTATGTTTCCCCTTCGTGACCGCTAGGTGTGAGGGCATGCCCAGTACGCCATTCGGGGGTACACAGTACAGTCAGCACTGATGTCTGCTACTAGGTGTATAGCCATGGCCAATGACATCCTGCATAGCCATGGTGACCGTCCAGGTGAGTCATATGTGGTTGGTATGCCACAATGGCTGCCTACATCGTGCACGCCGGATGCCGTCTCATAGGGTATACTGTCTGTGGTGCATCCCGTATCCATGTCATGATGTTGTGCTCCGTAGTTAGTTGGTATTCCCGAGTGCAGCACTACCGTGTTACTGAACGCCCACCTTGGGATGGTAACATGCTGTGTGACTGCGCACTCTGTCTTCATTCCCTATCGGCTGCCTTGCCTCTGCAGATGATATCACCCACCTAGGGGTATGCCTCCTGACAGTGCTGTGCTCAGTAATCTCGGTAGCGCGTTCTGTAAATGCATCATGCTGTAGTGTGTTCATGTAGGTAGGCATAGGTTCAACTCCCGGCCCTTCCCCGTGTGTGTGTGTGTGTGTGCGTGTTTCCAGCTGCCTCTGCAGATGGTCATGCTTTTAGACGCTTCGCAACACATACCTTGGCTATTGTCAGCTATTCCTTTACGGATGATGTCACCCGCCTAGAAGTATGCCTCTGACAGCACTGTGCTCAGTAATCTCGGTAGCGTGTTCTGTAAATGCATCATGCTGTAGTGTGTTCATGTAGGTAGGCGTAGGTCCAACTCCCGGCCCTTCCCCGTGTGTGTGTGAGGTGTGTGTGCGTGTGTTTCCAGATGCCCTTGGTGAGAGTAGTTCCTTTAGTCGCTTCGCAACACATATCTTGGCTACTGACATCTATTCCTTTACGGATGATGTCACCCACCTAGAAGTATGCCTCTGACAGCGCTGTGCTCAGTAATCTCGGTAGCGCGTTCTGTAAATGCATCATGCTGTAGTGTGTTCATGTAAGTAGGCGTAGGTTCAACTCCTGGCCCTTCCCCGTGTGTGTGTGTGAGGTGTGTGTGCGTGTGTTTACAGATGCCCTTGGTGAGAGTAGTTCCTTTAGTCGCTTCGCAACAAATATCTTGGCTATTGGCATCTATTCCTTTACGGATGATGTCACCCGCCTAGAAGTATGCCTCTGACAGCACTGTGCTCAGTAATCTCGGTAGCGCTTTCTGTAAATGAATCATGCTGTAGTGTGTTCATGTAGGTAGGCGTAGGTTCAACTCCCGGCCCATCCCCATGTGTGTGTGAGGTGTGTGTATGTGTGTTTACAGATGCCCTTGGTGAGCGTAGTTCCTTTAGTCGCTTCGCAACACATACCTTGGCTATTGGCATCTATTCCTTTACGGATGATGTCACCCACCTAAAAGTATGCCTCTGACAGCGCTGTGCTCAGTAATCTCGGTAGTGCGTTCTGTAAATGCATCATGCTGTAGTGTGTTCATGTAGGTAGGTGTAAGTTCAACTCCCGGCCCTTCCCGTGTGTGTGTGTGTGTGTGTGTGTGTGTGTTTCCAGCTGCCTCTGCAGATGGTCATGCTTTTAGACGCTTCGCAACACATACCTTGGCTATTGTCAGCTATTCCTTTACGGATGATGTCACCCGCCTAGACGTATGCCTCTGACAGCACTGTGCTCAGTAATCTCGGTAGCGCGTTCTGTAAATGCATCATGCTGTAGTGTGTCCATGTAGGTAGGCGTAGGTTCAACTCCCGGCCCTTCCCCGTGTGTTGGTGAGGTGTGTGTGTTTACAGCTGCCCTTGGTGAGAGTAGTTCCTTTAGTCGCTTTGCAACACATACCTTGGCTATTGGCATCTATTCATTTACAGATGATGTCACCCGCCTAGAAGTATGCCTCTGACAGCACTGTGCTCAGTAATCTCGGTAGCGCATTCTGTCAATGCATCATGCTGTAGTGTGTTCATGTAGGTAGGTGTAAGTTCAACTCCCGGCCCTTCCCCGTGTGAGGTGTGTGTGTGTGTGTTTACAGCTGCCCCTGTAGAGAGTACTTATTTTAGACGCTTCGCAACACATACCTTGGCTATCGGCGTCTATTCCTTTACGGATGTTGTCACCCACCTAGATGTGTGCCTCTGATGGTGCTGTGTTCAGTGGTCCATGTAGCGCATTCCATACCTGTGTCATACTGTTGTGCGGTTGGGTAGGTGGGGGTAAGGTCAATCCCCATGCCTGCCAGCTGTGTGTGTGTGTCTATGCTCCCAGCCGCATGGGTTCATAGGTTATGGCTTTAGAGTTTCCGCAGAACACTTATATCCTGCCGCCATCTCTGTGTTTGTGGATGGTGAGACGCAGCTCATGGACTGCCTGTGTGCCTGCTGTGGTTGGCGACCTCCGTAGCGTGTTCTCCACGTGCGCCCTGCTGTGGTGTGGTGGGGTGGTGCTGTGTACGTTACACTCCCGGCCTTGCCACATGTGTCCGTCTGTATCTCTCGATGTATATATACATACTTATGTTATGCCCATAGCGCTGCTCTTGCATGGACAGCTGTCTGTCCCATGTATCGCATATTTGCACAGCTGACACATAGAACTGTGGTACGATGCATATCCACTCATTGTCCATGCAACGTCCGTATTCCGGCACGCCCTAGAGACATCTGCTGGATATCGTGGCAGACAGCTATCCTTGCTGTACTGACACTGTACCAGTACACGCCATAAACCTTGTGTATAATTGCCTGTTTATGGTGTGTGTATGTCTATCTGAGCTGTATGCATGGTCGTGTGTATGTCCCGCTATAGCCGTCTGTGCAGGTGTCGCCACTATGGGTAATCCTTGTAGACCGCTGTTTCATGTGCACTTCAGCACATACCTGCAAACCGTACTACCCCTCCTACGGCCGCGGCCTTAGATCAACCGCTGCTCTAGGCGATAGGGCTCCATGGCACCCACCACCACAACACATGGTGCCCCCATCCTGGTGTACCTACATGACATACCTACTAGAAAGGTGGCCCTGCTAGTGCGGCGCCTTAGGCAGCCGCCGGATTGGCCTATGCCTACGGCCGGCTATGAGCACATCACAAGGCATACTTTTACATTCAGTGTTTTACAAAGGCTAGATTTTAATCCCAGAGGGGGGGACCTTATCAACTATACTTTAGAATGCGGATTGAGATGGATTATTAGGTGTAGAGTTGACCACACACCAGGGCTGAATGATGAAGCACAGATTAAGCCTCTTTTGAGAAGCAGGTGGCTTAAACCCAAATAACAGGAATGTAGTTTAGGTACAGCTATACATTTAACACCCATTAGTCCACTCTTTCAGTTGTTTACCACTGTATTACATTGATATAATATACATATTTTCTATAGATATTGTTAGATTTTTAATTGATGAGTATTAGGCATAGTACAATATCATATAATACATGTTTTAATAGGATATTTTTGAAGATGTTAATATATGTGTGTGTAGTTAACATTGCATCTGCGCTTTATATGCTGGGGTTAATTGTTCATTGTTTGATGAGAAATTGACCAATGAAAGTGTAAGGAGGGATATTTAAAGCCTGGATGCTTTTATGTTATGTGTAAGTCTGACAGAGCCTACGGGTGAAAGCGCTTACTTGTATATAAAGGAACCTTTTTATACCATTTGGGCACTGTCCTGGACAATTTCTATGTTGACTGTTTCATCTACCTATGTGTTTTTTGGATTGTGTGCCATAAGGTGCCAGCAGTTATTTTATGTTGATTAGGTGTATTCCATGGTCAATTGACATTAATCATATTAATTCATTAAAGGATCTTCTTTATAAGTGGGAACGCCATAGTTTAACCATCCTATGACCTTCCTAGTTGAAGTTGTTAGTGTGCCATTAGTATGTGTTCCACAGGTCGCCCATTTGTTCCGCATTATGGAAACGAGTGATCCCCATTTTGGTGATAGCAGATTGAGAGCTGTGTACGCCGGTATTCGCACGGCGGTCTGACTTTGTATGGGGAATGCCTAATGTAGTCCCTATCTGTATTTCCTGTGCTATGCCTTACTGCAGCTGTGTAATTCCACCAGGTTTCCAGTTATGGGTGCCATCTTGGTCGTACGCTTGTCCATCCATGGGAATTGCCTACTGGACACTGATATAGGGCTGTACACATTTCACACCTGCTTTTAGCATTATCCAGTGGATGCTTTGCATCATTAGTGGGGAGTAAGGCATGTGCTATACCCACATCCCTCCCACGGGGCGGGACAACGGATTATCTGCCAAACAACACCGAGCCCCATTTCTGCATACCCATGATCCCATGGCTGCAACCCTCGATGGTACACATTACACATCCTTCATGTGTGCGGGACTGGGATGTGGACGCACTTCTATGGACTCGACAATCTGGGGATTTCTGTTCATATGTCCTGCATTTCATGGACAGTTGTCATCAACCTTAAACACGCTGGTGGTGCATATGTCTAGCTGTGCCGTAGTCACGGCTGTCATTTCTTCTGGGTCGATCGCAGCTGGTTGATATTGCAAACAGATCAATTTTTGGAGTCCTACAATGGACACCAATGTGCATATGTAAAGTGTAGAACTTGTTGGACTGTCACCATCTGGCCAGTGGTTTTGACTGCTGCTGTATGTTCCCCAATCGCGGATGTCTGTTTGACTACCCATATTATGTATTACTTGGCCTATCTATATCCATGTGCCAGTAAGCGGAAATACAGCAAACCTTGAGTCCTGGTCATCTTCATAAAAGACATTATTGAACATAAACCAGGCCAAAACAGATGATGACATAAACGATACACTCCACAGTCAAAAGATACTGAGCTCTTTCACCCACTACCATGGGGCATCGTTGGAGTACGAAATACATTAGATAGTCGTCCCTTATATACTTCCTTCAGAGTCAGTTTAAAGTCAATTAATCAATAAACTTGCTCATAGTTAAGTGGACAGTGCTCCAAGTCTTGATGATAAAGTGACATATACAAATCAGTGTTGCATACATTACTTAATGGAAATAATAATACAACAACAATGTGTTAATATAAATACAATATTGGTCAATACAATCAGTATATTGAAACATAGTTGATAATTGTTGTGAGTAAACCTTAGAATGTAGTGTGTTGATAATGATATTGTATATTAATGTGTATAATTGTTGCATTAAGATTCCAAATCATGGAATATATAAGTACATTTAAATGCATATTTTGTATAAATATGAATGTAAATAAGAGTCACAATGTTAAATATGAATATGACTGCATTATAACTATATCAATATGATATGGAATGAACTGTAGTTATTTACATCTTGTTTTCAAGTGACAAATCTATGTCCATGCTTCATATATACGGGCCGTCGGACTGCTGTGTGTAGATATATACATGTGAACCCCTCGTTTCATACCTTGCTTTGTTACTGTCTGTGGATTACCTGTGTACACACATCAATTACCATGCCATACCTTTCCACTGTACAGGTTCTGGCATGGTGTATGGCTGGTTGGCCCTTAATCTTGCTGTGTGTTACATTGACCTGTGTCTATCTGGCAATTCACTGGCATGTCATGCGAGACCTTCTTGCTTCTATAGGGACCTGATCCCGTAATTGTGACGTGCTTCCACTGGCCATATATTTCTCTGTCGTCTGGGATCTGTGTGTAACCAGTCCTTTCAGGACACTTTCTATTGTTGTTCTTTTTTGGTTACATATATGAGTACTTTGGTATGTTGTGCTATTATTGTGTGTGGAGCATTTCTCCACGGGCCTCTGCTGACACTGGACATATATCCAGCTAGCCTAGCCCGGTCAACAAGTGTGAGCCAACTGAACACAATTCGTACGGGGGCACCTTCTGACAAGTGGGTCGGGTTACAGATGCATAACCGTCATCAATCCATACTACTAACACACACGTTATTCTATCCACATTCTATGTTTGTCTTATCACATAGCGTGTGTTTCTCACTATTTCTAACGGTACTTTACATGGCATTGCCCGATTCCATACTTTCAGAGGCTGACAGTTTTGAGACATGTATGATTGACGTGGAGGACACAGCCTTAACTTTCCCTGCTGTGAGCGGATCACACACACACATGCGCACTTGCATTTCCTAATTGTGGGTTACGCGCAGGCGCACATGCATATCCGTATTCCGGTTACATATGTTTACTGGGTCTGTGTGGTTACGTGGTCTGTGTTAGTTGTGACTGTTCCGGTAACATATCTCTGATCCGGTTGACGGACGTGTGCGGAACGCACTTTCACCTTTACACATGTAACAGTCTTTGCGGCATGGACGCATTACGTACACGTTCACATTTATATGTTCTATAGTTGTAATTCAAACGGGACTGCATTCACATTTGTCGGTTACAGTGACCACTACACGTTGGCTGTTCGGTCTCATTTATATGCATACCCATGGTACTTAGCTAAATTTACATATCCCCCTCCCCTGCACTCACTTACGTCACAGGCATCCAGTCTCCTGCTGGGAAAGGTGCGGTACTACATGTTAAACATTCCTTATTCCCTCCCGCTCATGGCCCAGGATGCATATGTCGTGACCGCAGGGATATTCAGATCACAGGGGCTTATATCCCCTACGCATACAGGCCTTCGATTGTCAGGGTGTTCCTGTGGCGCTTTGGGTTTGGTCTTGTCTGCCTAGTGTACGGAACTGCCCTGACCATGTATGAATGTCAGACGAGTCACATGGGCATGGTTTGTCCGTGTCTATGATACCATACCCCCCCCCCATTATTCCTGACCGTGTGCGCTGATTGGCCGGCGTGCCCTTTGTAGATCTTGTTATAGTAATTGCACACGGTCTGGTCGAACGGACCTATTTCCATTACTAAACCTTGGTATTTATAACCTATCTCGCTATATTACATGGGTTTAACATTGCGTGACGGCTTTCACTGAGCCACGGACATGTCCGTTGCTTAGTTTGGGGCAGTCCCGCTCTGCTACACACATTTAACATGGCGGAACAGGTTGAACAGCTCAGCAACGGGGACATCGGGCTCTCCGTCGCTGTTTAGTATTGAATCGCTATGTTGACTTTGTTTCACATAGCGAGACAGTGTCGACATTGGTAACGGACATCTCACGCAGTACATCCGCACCGCCGCGGGTGCCGTATGTCTGCGTTTGGGCGGCGGACAGGCATTATGCTGCGCCATTATGTCTGGGAATATATGGTTTCTTTCCATAGATGATATGGCATACTAGCAATGACCCGCATCTGGGTGTGGGTACTGCTGTATTTACGGTACACACAGTGTGGTCCCTCGGGCGTCGGCCTCGGGAACGCACCATGTCTGCCGTGGGTATATCTAGCATTACCCACATCCGGGCGTGGTTTATTGCTATGATGTTCCATGTGTACGGACACGTGTGTTTGGACAACCTACAATAGCTTCTGCTATTGGCATACAATGCTGTGGGTGGTGCCGGTTACCATACATATGCCTTTCTCAAAAGCCGACTTCACACTTCTAAACACTAGTGTGGTCTCCTTTAAGGCTCCTGAGCCAGTGGTAAACATTACTCAAACCGCTGAATCACTTACATATGCCTTCTACCAGCACCTACAGGACTGCATGGATCAGGCAATCCCATACAAAACTGAGACTCTTTGTACCAAAGCAAAGCATCTGGTCTGGTGGACCCCAGCCATAAACAAGCTCTACAACGAAAGGAGGTAGCTACTACAAGATAGAGCGGAATCCTTGTAAGGTAAGACACCCTTGCTCATTATATGTGAAGAACTACAAGCTCTCATGAAATCATCCAGGGTAAATTCGATAGATAAATCACCAAGGACTCGACAGACAATCATAAGGCCTTCTTTAGCTATGTTGGACACCTGGGAGGACACTTCCAGATATGCTCAGATTGGGTTCAGAATGATGTGAAGATTACTGAACCTACACACATTGCCAACATACTGGCTGACAGGTTCGGTGCAAACTTCTCCCCCCCCCCACATGGAGAGATATCTATACCAGAGGATTGTAGCCCCCGGAACATCTGTAATGCACAGGTGGGAAATGCTCTCTCCAAGGCAGTAAACACAGCATCCATGGGACCAGATGGTGTCCCAGCAGTGTACTCCATGAACTCAATGAGGAATTAAACCCACAGTTAGGACAGCTGTTTAATCTTAGCCTCACCTCAGGATACGTACCCAAGTAGTGGCACAAGGCGACTGTAGTCCCACTTCACAAGGGCGGTGCCTCCACTGACCCTGGTAATTACCGTCCCATTAGCTTGACAAGCCTTATCTGCAAAGCCATGGAGAAGGATCATAATGGAACTCATAGATAAAGACATAGGGGACTTGCATACTTTGGATCCAAACCAGTTTGGCTTGGTCAAAGGCAGATCATGCCTTTTAAACTTGGTTGACTTTTTAGGAACAGTCACCAAGGCCATTGATGAGGGTAAAGCAGTCCATACAGCCTACCTCGACCTGGCAAAGGCCTTCGACACAATACCCCCCTCAGGTATCATTGATAAACTCATCAGCTTGAATGTAAACCCATACATCGCAAGATGGGTTGCAAACTGGCTAAGTGACAGAACCCACACGGTCATAGTTGCTGGCGCCATGTCAGACTCACAGCTGGCCACAGGTGGTGTCCCACGGGGCTCAGTCCTGGGTCCACTCTTTTTCGGCATCTACATTTCCAAAGTACAAGCAAACACAGGGGGGTTATGGCTGACAATGTTTGCAGATGACTGTGAACTGGGTGCCATAGTCGGACACACATCTGACACAGATATCCTTCAGAAGGGCCTCACAGATATGGATAACTGGTGCCAGAGACATGGCCTACAGCTAAATGCCGGGAAATGCATAGTCATACCCTTCGGGAAGAACAAGGTTACCCGTAGCTACCATATAGGTGGTAATCCACTGAGCACAGAGGGAGTTACCAGGGATCTGGGGACCCAGGTTGTCAGTAACCGTTCGTTTGACACACACGTTGCTAACATAGTTAGGTAGACCTTCTACATTGCCCACCTGATCATGAAGGGATTCACATCTAGATCAGGGGAGGTCATCGTCCCCCTGTACTCATCACTCATTAGACCTATGATTGAGTACAATGCCCCGTTCGGAATATATCTGACCCGACACCTGCAGCAGCTGGGAAGGCCCCAACAGTTCATCGATAAACGGATGCAGGGTCTCAGGAATATGTGTTATGCTGCCCGACTGAAAGGACTCCAGCTCTATTCAGTCGCATACCACTTGCTCAGAGGTGACCTGTGCCTGACATACAAGGCCATGTCGAACCCAGATTTGATGACTATGCTTCACCTAAAGAATCTAGATCCCTCAGAACCACAAGGGCAGGTGACTTAAACCTTGATACGGTCATTAATAGAATGTGCTGGAGGGACAGATTCATCACCCAGACACTCACTATGCTGTGGAACAACATCCCAGTACATGTGAGGCAGAGCACCTCGCTGGCTTTGTTCAAGGGGAATCTTGACCAATGGATGGGAGATTGCAGATATACCCCAGGGATTACTTCAGTGTCACTGCTTGACAGAGGTACAGCAATATAATAGGCATAGTTTTCTTCAAACTGAAGGGGTGGCAAAGGCAACATAACTATGGGCTAGGCTTATAGATGCCCTTGGGCGGATAGCCTACTATGAACCTATGAACCTATGTTCATAGTTTGTCCCATTCACACTTGTCTATCCCCTGTCCTCATTCGTATGTGGATATTTCTGTGGCACATGATTGAACTATGTATTACCTGCAGGTATGCTGTGTACAGTGCACATATGTCACGGTTGATTACAGTGTATCTGTGTACCTACCTCTGTGATACTGAGGACTACCACACATCCTTCACAGCATTACATGCATATGTCCATACTATTATTTGTTGGCCTGTGGGGGGTTGTCAGGGCAACGGTTACACGTGTCCCTGTTTGTGCACGCATCATGGTGGTCTTTGACCGGCCTCCGTTGCTATCGTGGGATGGACGGTGGTGTTGGTGTGTGTTTGGGTTGTGTTTCCACTGCCGATACATCAGTGGGGGATGGGGTTGGCACATGTTCCTCTTTGCAGGGAGCCCCATCCTGGACATTTGTGTCATGCGTCAACACTTGGCACATGCCATATGTCCTGTGATATTCCCACAGTCGTGTATGCCTTCCTGCATTACTACTGTGTGTTACTGGCAGTTTGTATCTCGTACACATGGCTATTATGTTGGATAGCTTAGCCTATTCCCATGATATGACATACCCATTCATCCAGGCATATACATGTTATTCAATCCTTTGCATTGGCCGTGGGTGTTTGGCCATCCAGCACCACTATTCTCTACGTGTGATGTCCCACCTTCACCTTCTGTGCATGTGGCACCCTGTTGGGGTGTCCTGCTTGGTGCGCAGATGTTCCACCCTATGTGTTGTGTTTGACATGTCTGCATAGCTAATCATCAGTACGGTGGCTGACCATACTGCTTTGTCCAGATGTGTACAGTTATGGACACCGTGGCGTGTGAACGCCTATGGGGTTTCGACAGGTCCATACCACATGCGGGATGTACACATTCTGCCGACACATTCACATGCAGCCATTTGGATATCAGTACCTGAGGTGGGATGTTGACATGTGGGGTACATATTTGCCCACGTGGCACTGCCTAGGACAATACTTCATACTACATTTGAGGTATACCCACTGTGTGTAGGTGTGCAGCTGTGCAAGGCTGCTAGCTGGGTTGGGTGCACAGTCGTACATGGGTGTGGGTTACGTGCTATGACGGGGCTGTTGTGTATTACATTTGCATGCATGGGTTCTGCTTCTGGATATTACGCCGCATAAGCCGTCCTATGTGTATGCGACGGGCACGTTGCTGGGTGTAGTACATGTTGCTATGCACATGTTTGTCTGTGTTTAGGGTATCTGGTTTCCTTCTGGTTGTTATATAGACACGGCTGCCCGGCTGTGTACTCTCACTACTGCTGGTGACCATGCCCATGGGGCTACTTGTGTGTAGGTGCGGCGCGCTGACATGCTGTGGTACACCTTCACTGGGTATGCCCACTGACAGTGCAT
Source organism: Protopterus annectens (assembly GCF_019279795.1). Lineage (NCBI taxonomy): Eukaryota > Metazoa > Chordata > Ceratodontiformes > Protopteridae > Protopterus > Protopterus annectens. Next base: position 625,972,326 of record NC_056745.1, on the reverse strand, counting down.
TGCGTGACGGACACGGTATTATGCGTATCCTTTGTTCCTTGGACGGGTACAATTTGGACTTCGTGGGTTAATGTTTGGTTCTCCGTTTTGTGTACACGGGTACTATGTTGCATACTCTGCGTACATTTCATTATCCACAGACACTGGCTGGTGCGGTTACTATTGCAGGCAGCCTGTGACAGTCAGCACTTTAGGTTGCTCCTCGCCTGCCGGCTTGGCCACACCTACGGGCGCATCCTACTTGGCGCGACGCGTCTCTGCACGTGGTTGTGGCGCGCACTCATTACTATGCATGTGGCGCTGCTATGCCGATTATACACTGCACTGCCGGCGCACGCCTTACACCGGCCTTGCACCGAGCTTCATGAATCTGGGGGAATGTCTTTATTTTCGAATTTATGCATCGAAAATGAACATTTTCGAATAATAGTAAACTCGAAATCAAGGGTGTATTGTCGAAAATGTCGCTTGCGACATTTACGGCGATACACAGCACGCCCACCTTTCCCATAATCACCTACCTAACCAACACAGTTATGCAGGGGGCGCGCCCTGCACCCCTGTGGGGCTGTCCCCTAACTTAATATTCCACTCGAGATCGCACTACAGTGAAGAAAGGGATGCATTTCTAACCGCACTGTACCGCTGATCCCTCCCATGACCGAAAGTTAGAATTGCGAATGCACAATTCATTCGCAATGCAAACCTTCGCTCATGTCACCTGCCGTAATATGAAGTATTCGAACATCTGATGTTCGAATACTTCATAGCCGTGCAAATGCACGTCGACATAATGATAGCAAACCATATATATATATATATATATATATATATATATATATATATATATATATAGTCCTACGTTCCATAAAACAATCTAAGGGGCGGATCTCAGCATAAACGCATGTGTGCGACTTTTTTATATAGAATGGTATTGAAGTTCCTGTGTCTTTTAAAATAGTTTAAAATATTCTATATTAGTTGATTGAATCCCTCTTGCATATAAACTTACATTTCTATGAAAACCTCCAATCTCACATGCTGTTGCTTATAAAGCCAATATTTCACTTTCAGTATATTTGTGCGAACGCTTCTTATTACTGGATACGTCACTCTATCAGCAACCTTTAAATTCCTTAAAGACGCAGTATATTATATAATACTTCTTAATGGACATAAATATGCAGCATGTCCGCAAATCTCTTATTCAAATTCTCTCTACTTATAAAAACTGTATATATTCATTAATTCATACATGCTTAAAATCTACTAAAAATCTTCATTATATCGATACAATCCTATGTATGTATGGAAACATAAAAAACACCCTCCCAATCACACTATACATATAGAACAATCTACACTCTAACCGGCAGTCCAATGAATAATTCTTTACTCAAATATATATACTGCTTCCTTGTAAGATGCTGTGCTATTGCTTATAACTAATGTAAACAACACACTCCCTAACATAAGATGTATATATACAGTTTACATTCTAACCAACAGTACACTAAATAATTCTTCACACACACACACACACACACACATATATATATATATATATATATATATATATATATATATATATATATATATATATATATATATATATATATATATATATATATATAAATATATATATATATATATATATATATATATATATATACGGCTTACTTATATAATGCTGTACAATTGCTTATATATAACATATGCATATAACTTTATACCTATATTAGTACTGCAGAGTAGAATATAACATATATTAATGTATGACTCCTTGTATATCACAATTCATATGTATGTAAAACTTATATGCATATAAAAAATGAAACATACAAACAATATGATGTTATGTAAATTGCATATATTTGTTATTGCTACTGTGGTGCTTGGTTAATTTCTAATCCATCTAGATTCCAGGACTGGCTTAACTGAGACTTTCGTATTAAGACTATCCCCGGGATTCATGAAGCTCGGCGCAAGGCCGGCGTAAGGCCTGCGCCGGCGATGCAGTGAATAGTCGGTGTAGTAGCGCCATATGCATAGTAATGAGTGCGCGCCGCAACCACAGACACGTGCATAGGTTACGTGAGCGAGCCCAAGTAGAATGCGTCCGGAGGCGTGGCTAAGCCGGCAGGCGATGAGCAACCTAAAGTGCTGATTTCCACAGGCCGCCCATAATAGAAATGGCACCAGCCAGGGCCCGTGCAGAATGAAACGCACGCAGAGGATGCAACATAGTACCCGTCCCAACAAAACGGAGAAGCAAACACAACCCACGAAGCCCTAAGTGTACCCATCCAAGGAACAAATGATACGCATAATACCGTGTTCGTCCCGCAATGCACCATCAGTGGGCATACCCAGAGAAGGTGTACCGCAGCATGTCAGCGCGCCGCACCGACATAGGAGTAGTGACATGGGCATGGTCACCATGGTTACCAACTGTCCCACTTTGCTATGGACAGTCCCCATTTGACAGTTGTGTCCCACCAAAAATCGAAAAATGGCAAATGACCAGAGATTTCCGGACAAAAATATTCCCGCAATGTACCTTTAATAGTAGCATAAAACATATATTTAGTATTTGAAACACATACATGGCATGAGAAACAGAATAAGCAACCCAAATGCTATGAGAATAAGCGTATAGTTTTGCAAAAAAGTGAAGTTCTGTCATCTCTCCTTGCTGTGGGTATGTGTTGTCCTGCAAAATCTGATGTTCCCACAAAAGATGTCCCACTGTGGGCATTGGAAAAGGTGGCAACCGTAATGGTCACCAGCAGTAGTGAGAGTACACAGCCGGGTAGCCGTGTCGACATAACAACAAGAAGGAACCAAGATACCCTAAACGCAGGCAAACATGTGCATAGCAACATGTACCACACCCAGCAATGTGCTCGTCGCATACACAGGATGGCGTATGTCTAAGCGTAATATCCAGAAGCAGAACCCATGCATGCAAATGTAACACACAATAGCCCCATTATAGCATGTAACCCCCACCCATGTAAGACCGTGCACCCAACCCAGCTAGCAGCCTTGCGCAGCTACAAACCTACACACAATACACAATAGGCATACCTGGAATGTGGTAAGAAGTATTGTGTTAGGCAGTGCCACGCGTGCAAATATGTACCCCACATGTTAACAACCCACCTCAGGTACAGATATGCAAATGGCTGCATGTGAATGTGTCGGCAGAATGTGTACATCCCGCATGTGGTATGGACCCGTCCAAACCCCATAGGCTTGCACACGCCACGGTGCACATAACTGTACACATGTGGACAAGTCGGGATGTTCAACCACCGTACCGATGATTAGCTATGCAGACATGTCAAACACATATAGCGGAACATCTGCCTACCAGACAGGACGTCCTAACAGGGTGCCACAGGCACAGAAGGGGAAGGTGGGACATCACATGTGGAGAGTAGCGTTGCCGGACGGCCAAACACCCACGGCCAAGGCAAAGGACGGAATAACATGCATATGGCCGGATGGATGTTGTTAGAAAAATATATATAGAAACACATAGGAAGTGCCAGGTTAGAAGCAAAATAGTATATAATGCATTGTATTCTACTTTACAATATGGCAGAAGAAATGATCTTGCATGTAATTGGCTGAAGCTTAGCTGCAGTGTGATTGAACTCTGACCCTGGCAGTAACCAGTTCAGCAGGCTTATGTCTGTCATCATTAATTATCCGCTGGGTTAGAGAATAATAAATGTGTGTACATGTATATCTTTCTTCCTTCCACTGAGGAGGATGGCCTTGTGAGCTCTATCGAAGATAGAGTACAGCTGCTCACCAGAGAGACAAAGGAACCTAGTAGGAAATGAACTGACTATTGTATCCGAACAGGCTTGGAACCCTGACAGAGCAACATTTACAGAAGGACATTCTAATTGACCAGGTGCCTTGCAAGGCTGTGCTATTCTCATGGGAAAACATTTAATAAGCATTACCTTAGCACCGTCGTATGAATAGAATATTGTGGACCATAGTGATGTAAATGCCCTGTGACTGACCACGTCATTAAGGTGGGCACAAGCTGATTGTAAACACAATACACATAAAGCTGCTTCCTGTATAGAGTCAGACAAAACTCTATACTTGTACTGCATAGTTATTTGCCTCCTGGTGTACACTATTAAAACGTTGTGAAACTGAGCTACCTGTGTTATTGACTGTCATTTTGAAAAGCCTAATGAGTGTTACAGTCTGATTTTAACAACTTAATTGACAGATGTGTATGTCATAGCATAGGAATAGGCCAAGCCAACCACCACAATCGCCATGTGTACCACATACAAACAGCCAGTAACACGCAGTAGTAATGCATGAAGGCATACACGACTGTGGGGAATAGCACAGGACATATGGCATGTGCCAAGTGTAGATGCATGACACAAAACCCCAGGATGGGGCTCCCTGCAAAGAGGAACATGTGCCAACCACACCTCCCACAGATGTACCGGCAATGAAAACACATGCCAAACACACAGCAACACTACCGTCCATCCCACGACCGCAATGGAGGCTGGTCAAAGACCACCATGACGTGCGCACAAACAGGGACACGTGTAACCGTTGCCTTAACACCCCCCCATAGGCCAAAGAATAATAGAATGGACATATGCATGTAATGCTGTGAAGGATGTGTGGTAGTCCTCAGTATCACAGAGGTAGGTACACAGATACACTGTAATCAACCGTGACATATGTGCACTGTACACAGCATACCTGCTGGTAATACATAGTTCAATCATGTGCCACAGAAATATCCACATACGAATGAGGACAGGGGATAGACAAGTGTGAATGGGACAAACTATGAACATAGGTTCATAGTTTCATAGGTTCATAGTAGGCTATCCGCCCAAGGGCATCTATAAGCGTAGCCCATAGCTATGTTGCCTTTGCCACCCCTTCAGTTTGAAGAAAACTATGCCTATCATATTGCTGTACCTCTGTCAAGCAGTGACACTGAAGTAATCCCTGGGGTATATCTGCAATATCCCATCCATTGGTCAAGATTCCCCTTGAACAAGGCCAGCGAGGTGCTCTGCCTCACATGTACTGGGATGTTGTTCCACAGCATAGTGAGTGTCTGGGTGATGAATCTGTCCCTCCAGCACGTTCTATTAATGACAGTGTCAAGGTTTACGTCACCTGCCCTTGTGGTTCTGAGGGATCTAGATACTTTAGGTGAAGCATAGTCATCAAATCTGGGTTTGACATGGCCTTGTATGCCAGGCACAGGTCACCTCTGAGCAAGTGGTATGCGACTGAATAGAGCTGGAGTCCTTCCAGTCAGTCAGCATAACACATATTCCTGAGACCCTGCATCCGTTTGTCGATGAACTGTTGGGGCCTTTCCAGCTGCTGCAGGTGTCAGGTCAGATACATTCCGAACGGGGCATTGTACTCAATCATAGGTCTAATGAGTGATGAGTACAAGGGGACGATGACCTCCCCTGATCTAGATGTGAATCCCGTCATGATCAGGTGGGCAATGTAGAAGGTCTACCTAACTACGTTAGCAATGTGCATGTCGAACGAACGGTTACCGACAACCCAGGTCCCCAGATCCCTGGTAACTCCCTCTGTGCTCAGTGGATTGCCACCTATATGGTAGCTAGGGGTAACCTTGTCCTTCCTGAAGGGTATGACCATGCATTACCCGGCATTTAGCTGTAGGCCATGTCTCTGGCACCAGTTATCCATATCTGTGAGGCCCTTCTGAAGGATATCTGTGTCAGATGTGTGTCCGACTATGGCACCCAGTTTGCAGTCATCTGCAAACATTGTCAGCCATAACCCCCCTGTGTTTGCTTGTACTTTGGAAATGTAGATGCCGAAAAAGAGTGGACCCAGGACTGAGCCCCGTGGGACACCACCTGTGACCGGCTGTGAGTATGACATGGCGCTAGCAACTATGACCATGTGGGTTCTGTCACTTAGCCAGTTTGCAACCCATCTGGCGATGTATGTATTTACATTCAAGCTGATGAGTTTATCAATGATACCTGAGGGGGGTACTGTGTCGAAGGCCTTTGCCAGGTCGAGGTAGGCTGTATGGACTGCTTTACCCTCATCAACGGCCTTGGTGACTGATCCTAAAAAGTCAACCAAGTTTAAAAGGCATGATCTGCCTTTGACCAAGCCAAACTGGGTTGGATCCAAAGTATGCAAGTCCCCTATGTCTTTATCTATGAGTTCCATTATGATCCTTCTCCATGGCTTTGCAGATAAGGCTTCTCAAGCTAATGGGACGGTAATTACCAGGGTCAGTGGAGGCACCGCCCTTGTGAAGTGGGACTACAGTCGCCTTGCGCCACTACTTGGGTACGTATCCTGAGGTGAGGCTAAGATTAAGCAGCCGTCCTAACTGTGGGTTTAATTCCTCATTGAGTTCGTGGAGTACACAGCTGGGACACCATTTGGTCCCATGGATGCTGTGTTTACTGCCTTGGAGAGAGCATTTCCCACCTGTGCGTTACAGATGTTCCGGGATCTACAATCCTCTGGTATAGATATCTCTCCATGTGGGGGGGAGGGGGGGGGAGTTTTCACCGAACCTGTCAGCCAGTATGTTGGCAATGTGTGTAGGTTCAGTAATCTTCACATCATTCTGAACCCAGTCTGAGCATATCTGGGAGTGTCCTCCCAGGTGTCCAACATAGCTAAAGAAGGCCTTATGATTGTCTGTCGAGTCCTTGCTGATTTCTCTGTCGAATTTGCCCTGGATGATTTCATGAGAGCTTGTAGTTCTTCACATATAATGAGCAAGGGTGTCTTACCTTACAAGTATTCCGCTCTATCTTGTAGTAGCTACCTCCTTTCGTTGTACAGCCTGTTCATGGCTGGGGTCCACCAGACTGGATGCTTAGCTTTGGTACAAAGAGTCTCAGTTTTGTATGGGATTGCCTGATCCCTGCAGTCCTGTAGGTGCTGGTAGAAGGCATATGTAAGTGATTCAGCGGTTTGAGTAATGTTCACCACTGGCTCAGGGGCCTTAAAGGAGACCACACTAGTGTTTAGAAGTGTGAAGTCAGCTTTTGAGAAAGGCATATGTATGGTAACCGGCACCACCCACAGCATTGTATGCCAATAGCAGAAGCTATTGTAGGTTGTCCAAACACACGTGTCTGTACACATGGAACATCATAGCAATAAACCACGCCCGGATGTGGGTAATGCTAGATATACCCACGGCAGACGTGGTGCATTCCCGAGTCCGACGCCCAAGGGACCACACACATAGCCGGCCTTAGGCATAGGCCAACTAGGCAGCCGCCCAGGGTGCCGCTCTACTAGGGGCACCTTTACAGCCTTTATTTGGTGTAGGTAAACCAGGATGGGGGTTGCAGGTGATGTGGCGGGGGCACCATGGAGTCCTTTTGCCTAGGGCACCGCTTGACCTAAGGCCACTCTTGCCGTGGGTAAATACAGCAGTACCCACACCCAGACGCGGGTCATTGCTAGTATGCTATAACATCTATGGAAAGAAACCATATATTCCCAGACATAATGGCACATCATAATGCCTGTCCGCCGCCCAAACGCAGACATATGGCACCCGCGGCGGTGCGGACGTACTGCGCGAGATGTCCATTACCAATGTCGACACTGTCTCGCTCTGTGAAACAAAGTCAACATAGCGATTCAATACTAAACATCGACGGAGAGCCCGATGTCCCCGTTGCTGAGCTGTTCAACCTGTCCCGCCATGTTAAATGTGTGTAGCAGAGCGGGACTGGCCCAAACTAAGCAACCGACATGTCCGTGGCTCAGTGAAAGCCGTCACGCAATGTTAAACCCACGTAATATAGCGAGACAAGTTATAAATACCGAGGGTTAGTAATGGAAATAGGTCCGTTCGACCAGACCGTGTGCAATTACTATAACAAGATCTACAACAGGTACGCCGGCCAATCAGCGCACACGGTTAGGAATGATGGGGGGGGGGATATGGTATCATAGACACGGACAAACTATGCCCATGTGACTCATCTGACATTCATACACAGTCAGGGCAGTTCCGTACACTAGGCGGACAAGACCAAACCCAAAGCACCACAGGAACACCCTGACAATCGAAGGCCTGTATGCGTAGGGGATATAAGCCCCTGTGATCTGAATATCCCTGCGGTCACGACATATGCATCCTGGGCCATGAGCGCGAGGGAATAAGGAATGTTTAACATGTAGTACCGCACCTTTCCCAGCAGGAGAATGGATGCCTGTGACGTACGTGAGTGCGGGGGGGTGGGGGATATGTAAATTTAGCTAAGTACCATGGGTATGCATATAAATGAGACCGCACATCTAACGTGTAGTGGTCACAGTAACCGGCAAATGTGAATGCAGTCCCGTTTGAATTACGACTATAGAACATATTAATGTGAACGTGCACGTAATGCGCCCATGCCGCAAAGACTGTTACATGTTTAAAGGTGAAAGTGCGTTCCGCACACGTCCGTCAACCAGATCAGAGATATGTTACCGGAACAGTCACAACTAACACAGACCACGTAACCACACAGACCCAGTAAACATATGTAAACAGAATACGGATATGCATGTGCGCCTGCGCGTAACCCACAATTAGGAAATGCAAGTGCGCGTGTGCGTGTGTGATCCATTCAAAGCAGGGAAAGTTAAGGCTGTGTCCTCCACGTCAATCATACATGTCTCAAAACTGTCAGCCTCTGACAGTATGGAATCGAGCAATGCCATGTAAAGTACCATTAGAAATAGTGAGAAACACACGCTATGTGATAAGACAAACATAGAATGTGGATAGAATAACGTGTGTGTTAGTAGTATGGATTGATGACGGTTATGCATCTGTAACCCGACCCACTTGTCAGAAGGTGCCCCCATACGAATTGTGTTCAGTTGGCTCACACTTGTTGACCAGGCTAGGCTAGCTGGATATATGTCCAGTGTCAGCAGAGGCCCGTGGAGAAATGCTCCACACACAATAATAGCACAACATACCAAAGTACTCATATATGTAACCAAAAAAAGAACAACAATAGAAAGTGTCCTGAAAGGACTGGTTACACACAGATCCCAGACGACAGAGAAATATATGGCCAGTGGAAGCACGTCACAATTATGGGATCAGGTCCCTAAAGAAGCAAGAAGGTCACACGTGACACGCCAGCGAATTTCCAGATAGACACAGGTCAATGTAACACACAGCAAGATTAAGGGCCAACCAGCCGTACACCATGCCAGAACCTGTACAGTGGAAAGGTATGGCATGGTAATTGATGTGTGTACACAGGTAATCCACAGACAGTAACAAAGAAAGGTATGAAACGAGGGGTTCACATGTATATATCTACACACAGCAGTCCGACGGCCCGTAGATATGACGCATGGACATAGATTTGTCACTTGAAAACAAGATGTAAACAACTACAGTTTATTCCATTTCAATTTGATATAGTGATAATACAGTCATATTCATATTTAACATTGTGTCTCTTATTTACATTCATATTTATACAAAATATGCTTTAATTGTACTTATTAATTCCATGCTTTGGAATCTTAATGCAACAATTATACACATTGATATACAATATCATTATCAACACCCTACATTCTAAGGTTTACTCACAACAATTATCAACTATGTTTCAATATACTGATTGTATTGACCAATATTGTATTTATATTAACACATTGTTGTTGTATTATTGTTTCCATTAAGTAATGTATGCAACACTGATTTGTATATGTCACTTTATCATCAAGACTTGGAGCACTGTCCACTTAACTATGAGCAAGTTTATTGATTAATTGACTTTAAACCGACTCTGAAGGAAGTATATAAGGGACGACTATCTAATGTATTTCGTACTCCGACGATGCCCCATGTTAGTGGGTGAAAGAGCTCATTATCTTTTGACTGTGGAGTGTATCGTTTTTGTCATTGTCTGTTTTGGCCTGGTTTATGTTCAATAATGTCTTTTATGAAGATGACCAGGACTCAAGGTTTGCTGTATTTCCGCTTACTGGCACATGGATATAGATAGGCCAAGTAATACATGATATGGGTAGTCAAACAGACATCCGCGATTGGGGAACATACAGCAGCAGTCAAAACCACTGGCCAGATGGTGACAGTCCAACAAGTTCTACACTTTACATATGCACATTGGTGTCCATTGTAGGACTCCAAAAATTGATCCATTTGCAATATCAACCAGCTGCGATCGACCTAGAAGAAGTGACAGCCGTGACTACGGCACAGCTAGACATATGCACCACCAGCGTGTTTAAGGTTGATGACAAGAGTCCATGAAATGCAGGACATATGAACAGAAATCCCCAGATTGCCGTGTCCATAGAAGTGCGTCCACATCCCAGTCCCGTACACATGAAGGATGTGTAATGTGTACCGTCGAGGGTTGCAGCCATGGGATCCTGGGTATGCAAAAATGGGGCTCGGTGTTGTTTGGCAGATAATCCGTTGTCCCGTCCCGTGGGAGGGATGTGGGTGTAGCACATGTCCTACTCCCCACTAATAGTGCAAAGCATCCACCGGATAATGCTAAATGCAGGTGTGGAATGTGTATAGGCCATAACAGTGTCCAGTAGGCAATCCCCATGGATGGACAGGCCTACGACCAGGATGGCACCCATACCTGCAGGCCCGGTGGAATTACACAGCTGCAGTAAGGCATAACACAGGAAATGCAGATGGAAACTACAGTAGACACTCCCCATAGAAATCCAGACCGCCGTGCGAATACCGGCGTACACAGCCCTCGATCTGCCAGCAACAACATGGGGATTACTCGCTGCCATACTGCGGAACAAATGGGCGACCAGTGGAACACATACCAATGGCACACCAACAACGTCAACTAGGAAGGTCATAGGATGTTTAAACACTGGCGTTCCCGCTTATAAAGAACATCCTTCAATGAATCAATAGGGTCTACATGTTCTGGCTGTGTTATATAGACAATACAGTGGCGTATATGTCCTACTGGGCCTTCTGAGGATTACTTAAAGCAGTTGCCAACCTGCAGCATTACATTAATACCATTTGGGTTAATCGTAGTAGAACATGGGTTTCGTAGCACAACATAATATGTGTAGTCAAACACACATCCGCGATTGGGGAACATACAGCAGCGGTCACAACCACTGGCCAGATGGACACAGTCCAACATGTTCTACATTTTACATATGCACATTTGTGTCCATTGTAGGACCCAAAAATTTATCCAAACGCAATGTCAACCGGCTGCGATCGGGAGACCCAGATGAAGTGACAGCCGTGACTATGGCACAGCTACATATATGCACCACCAGCATGTTCAAGGTTGATGACAAGTGTCCATGAAATGCAGGACATATGCACAGAAATCCCCAGATTGTCGAGTCCATAGATGTGCGTCCACATCCCATTCCCGCACACATGGAGGATTTGCAATGGGTACTGTCGAGGGTTGCAGCCATGGGATCGTGGGTATGCAGAAATGGGTGTCGGAGTTGATTGGCAGATGATCCGTTGTCCCGCCCCGTGTGAGGGATGTGGGTATGGCATATGCGTTACTCCGCACTAATAACGCAAATCATCCACCGGAGAATGCTAAATGCAGCTGTGAAATGTGTACAGCCCTATACCAGTGTCCGTTAGGCAGTTCCCATGGATGGACAAACGTGCGGCCAAGATGGCACCCATAACTGCAAACCTGGTGGAATCACACAGCTGTAGTAAGGCAAAACACAGGGAATACAGATAGGGACTACAGTAGAGACTCCACATACAAAGTCAGACTGCCGTGCGAATACCCGCGTACACAGCACTCAATCTGCCAGAAAGAGGATGGGGATCACTCGCTTTCATACGCGGAACACATGGGCGACCTGCGGAATACATACTAATGGCACACCAACAACGTCAAGTAGGAAAGTCATAGGATCCTGAAACTATGGCGTTCACGCTTATGAAGAACATCCATCAATGAATTAATAGGATCTACATGTTTTGGTTGTGTCAGTTTGACAATACAGTGGCAGACATATCCTAATGGGACATTGGAGGATTACTTAAAGCATCTCCTAGCCTGCATCATTGGATTTACACCATCCGGTTTCAGTTTAGAATACCCTGGTCAACGTAGCACTACATAATATGGGTAGCAAGCAGACATCCACGATTGGGGAACATACAGCAGCAGTCAAACCCACTAGCCAGATGGACACAGTCCAACAAGGTCTACACTGTACATATGCACAATGGTGTTCATAGTAGGACCCCAGAGATTCATCCGTACGCAATGTCAACCAGCTACGATCAAGAGACCCGAAAGAACTGACAGCCGTGACTACGGTACAGCCAGACATATGCACCCCCAGCGTGTTCAGGGTTGACGACAACTGTCCACGGAATGCAGGACATATGTACAGATATTCCCAGATTGTAGAGTCCATAGAGGTGCGTCCACATCCCATTCCCGCACACATGCCGGATGTGTAATGGGTACCGTCGAGGGCTGCAGCCATGGGATCCTGGGTATGCAGAAATGGGGCTCGGTGTTGTTTGGCAGATAATACATTGTCCCGCACCGTGGGAGGGATGTGGGAGTAGCACGTGCCTTACTCCCCACTGATAGTGCAAAGCATCCACCGGCTAATACGAAATGCAGGTGTGGAATGTGTACTGCTCCATACCAGTGTCCAGTAGACAATCGCTAGGGATGGACAAGCGTAGGACCAAGATGGCACCCATAACCACGAACCTGGTGTAACCACACAGCTGCAGTGAGGCATAACACAGGAAATACAGATAAGGACAACAGTAGACACTCCCCATACAAAGCCAGACTGCTGTGCGAATACCGGCGTACACAGCACTCAATCTGCCAGCACCGAAATGGGGATCACACGCTCCCATACCGCGGAACAAATGGGTGACCTGTGGAACACATACCAATGGCACAATATCAACGTCAGCTAGGAAAGCCATACGATGGTCAAACTATGGCATTCCTACCAATGAAGAACATCCTTCAGTGAATTAATAGGATTAATGTCAATTGACCATGGAATACACCTAATCAACATCAAAGACCCGCTGGCACCTTATGGCACACAAACCAAGACACACATAGGTAGTTGAAACAGTCAACGTAGACATTCCGTCCACGACAGGTCACATGTGGTATCCAAAGGTTACTCCATAGACATGTAAGCGCTATCACCCGTAGGCTCCGTGACACTTACACATAACATAGAGGCGTCCAGGCTTTATATATCCCCCCTTACACTTCCATGTGTTACTTTCTGTGCAAACAATGAACATGTAACCACAGCATAGAAAGCACAGACGCAATGTTAACCACACACACATATGTTAACATCTCAGAAGGCAACCTATTAACACATGTATCATATGATATTGTACTATGCCGAATACTCATCAATCAAAGATTTAACAATGTATATGGAAGATATGCATAGCATATCACTGTAATACAGCGGTACAGAACTGAAAGAGTGGACAAATGTGTGCTAACCCTACATCTGTACCTAAACCACATTCCCTTTACGGGGGCTTGCTCCACCTGCCTCTCAAAAGAGGCCTCATCAGTGCTCCATCGGTCAGCCCTGGTGTGTGGCCAACCCTCCACCTACTAATCCAACTAGATCCACATTCCATAGCATAGCTGATGAGGTCCCCCCTCTGGTATTATAACCTGGACGTCGTAAAACACCGAATGTAGACGTATGCCTTGTGATGTGCCCATATCCGGACGTAGGCATACGGTAATCCTGCGGCTGCCCAGGGCGCCGCACTAGTAGGGCCACCTGTCTAGTAGGTGTGTCATGTAGGTATACCAAGATGGGGGCACCATGTGCTGTGGTGGTGGGTGCCATGGAGCCCTACAGCCTAGGGCAGCAGTTGATCTAAGTCCGCTGCTGTAGGAGGGGTAGTACGGTCTGCAGGTATGTGCAGACGTGCACATGAAACAGCGGTCCACAAGGATTACCCATAGTGGCGACACCTGCACAGATGGCTGTAGCGGGACACACACGGCCATGCATACAGCACAGGTAGACATACACACACCATAACTAGGCATGTACACACAAGGTGTATGGCGTGTACAGGTACACTGTCAGGACAGCAAAGATAGCTGTCTGCCACAATATCCAGCAGATGTCATTACGGTGTTCTGGAATACGGACAGTGCATGGACAATGAGTGGATATGCAACGTACCACAGTTATATGTGTCAGCCGTGCAAATATGCGATACATGGGAAAGACAGCCGTCCATGCTAGAGCAGCAGTACGGGCACAACATAGGTACGTAGATATACAATGACAGAGATACAGATGGACACATGTGGCAGGCCCGGGTGTGTAATATACACAGCATCACCTCACCACACCATAGCATGGTGCACGTGGAGAACACGCTACGGCGGTCGCCGACCACAACAGGCACACAAGCAGTACACGAACTGCGTACCACCATCCACAAACACAGGGATGGCGGCAGGATATGAGTGTTCTGCGTAAACCACAAGGCAATACCGTATGAACCCATGCAGCTGGGAGCATGGACACACACACACATGTGGCAGGCATGGTGATTGACCACACCCCCACATACCCAAACGCACAAACATACGACACAGGTATGGAATGCGCTACGTGGACCACCGAGCACACCACCATCAGAGGCACATGTACAGGTGGGTGACAACATCCGTAAAGGAATGGCCGCTGATAGCCAAGGTTTGTGTTGCGAAGTGTCTAAAAGCATGTTCATCTGCAGAGGCAGCTGGAAAAACACACACACACACACAGGGAAGGGCCGGGAGTTGAACCTACGCCTATCTACATGAACTTACTACAGCATGAAGCATTTACAGAACGCGCGACCGAGTTTACTGAGCACAGCGCTGTCAGAGGCATACTTCTAGGCGGGTGACATCACCCGTAAGACAGTAGCTGGCAATAGCCAAGGTATGTGTTGCGAAGCGTCTAAAAGCTTGTTTATCTGCAGAGGCAGCTGGAAACACACACACACACACACAGAGGGGCCGAGAGTCGAACCTACGCCTACCTACATGAACTCACTACAGCATGAAGCATTTACAGAACGCGCTACCGGGTTTACTGAGCACAGCGCTGTCAGAGGCATACTTCTAGGCAGGTGACATCACCCGTAAGAGAATAGCTGGCAATAGCCAAGGTATGTGTTGCGAAGCGTCTAAAAGCTTGTTCATCTGCAGAGGCAGCTGGAAACACACACACACAGAGGGGCCGAGAGTCGAACCTAAGCCTACCTACATGAACTCACTACAGCATGAAGCATTTACAGAAAGCGCTACTGAGTTTACTGAGCACAGCGCTGTCAGAGGCATACTTCTAGGCGGGTGACATCACCCGTGAGACAATAGCTGGCAATAGCCAAGGTATGTGTTGTGAAGCGTCTAAAAGCTTGTTCATCTTCAGAGGCAGCTCAAAACACACACACACACACACACACACACACACAGAGGGGCCGAGAGTCGAACCTACGCCTACTTACATGAACTCACTACAGCATGAAGCATTTACAGAACGCGCTACCGAGTTTACTGAGCACAGCGCTGTCAGAGGCATACTTCTAGGCGGGTGACATCACCCGTGAGACAATAGCTGGCAATAGCCAAGGTATGTGTTGCGAAGCATCTAAAAGCTTGTTCATCTGCAGAGGCAGCTGGAAACACACACACACACACACACACACACACACACACACACACAGAGGGGCCGAGAGTCGAACCTACGCCTACCTACATGAACTCACTACAGCATGAAGCATTTACAGAACGTGCTACAGAGTTTACTGAGCACAGCGCTGTCAGAGGCATACTTCTAGGCGGGTGACATCACCCGTAAGACAATAGCTGGCAATAGCCAAGGTATGTGTTGCGAAGCATCTAAAAGCTTGTTCATCTGCAGAGGCAGCTGGAAACACACACACACACACACAGAGTGGCCGAGAGTCGAACCTACACCTACCTACATGAACTCACTACAGCATGAAGCATTTACAGAACGCGCTACCGAGTTTACTGAGCACAGCGCTGTCAGAGGCATACTTCTAGGCAGGTGACATCACCCGTAAGACAATAGCTGGCAATAGCCAAGGTATGTGTTGTGAAGTGTCTAAAAGCTTGTTCATCAGCAGAGGCAGGTGGAAACACACACACACACACAGAGGGGCCGAGAGTCGAACCTACACCTACCTACATGAACTCACTACAGCATGAAGCATTTACAGAACGCGCTACCGAGTTTACTGAGCACAGCACTGTCAGAGGCATACTTCTAGGCGGGTGACATCACCCGTAAGACAATAGCTGGCAATAGCCAAGGTATGAGTTGCGAAGCATCTAAAAGCTTGTTCATCTGCAGAGGCAGCTGGAAACACACACACACACACACACACACACACACACACACACACAGGGGCCGAGAGTCGAACCTACGCCTACCTACATGTACTCACTACAGCATGAAGCATTTACAGAACGCGCTACCGAGTTTACTGAGCACAGCGCTGTCAGAGGCATACTTCTAGGTGGGTGACATCACCCGTAAGACAATAGCTGGCAATAGCCAAGGTATGTGTTGCGAAGCATCTAAAAGCTTGTTCATCTGCAGAGGCAGCTGGAAACACACACACACACACACACACACACACACACACACACACACACACACACACACACACACACACACACACACACACACACACACACACACAGAAGGCCCGAGAGCCGAACCTACACCTACCTACATGAACTCACTACAGCATGAAGCATTTACAGAACGCGCTACCGGGATTACTGAGCACAGCACTGTCAGGAGGCATACCCCTAGGTGGGTGGTATCATCTGCAGAGGCAATGCGTGAAGACAGAGTGCGCAGTCACGCAGCCTGTTACCATCCCAAGGTGGCCGTACAGTAACACGTTACTGCTGCAGTCGGGAATACCAAATAACTATTGATCAGTACATCACGACAGGAATACGGGATGCACCACATGACAGTATACCCTACAAGAGGGCATCCGGCGTGCAGGATGTAGGCAGCCACTGTGGCATGACAGCCACATATGTGTCACCTGGATGGTCACCATGACTATGCAGGATGCTATTGGCCATGGCTACACGCCTAGTAGCAGACATCGGTGACGACTGTCATGTGTACCCCCGGCGGGTGTACTGGCCATGCCTCTCACACCTAGCGGTTGCAAAGGGGAGACAGACATGCTCACGGGGTATCAACGCAGTCGGGCGCGGTGTGCACTGTACTGTGTGTCCATCTACACAGCTGCTTACTGGGCATGCTCAGACACTTAGACTCGGCACAGAGCAGACATGCATACACATGGTGCGACGGCATGGGTGGCAGACTGTGGACCATCGTGTGTGTCCAGCCACACAACAGCAACCCGGCCATGCCACAGACGTGGCCGTTGCGAAGGGGAAACAGGCATGCACCCGGGGTATTAATGCAGTCGGGTGCGGTGTGCACTGTACTGTGTGTCCATCTACACAGCTGCTTACTGGGCATGCTCAGACACTTAGACTCGGCACAGAGCAGACATGCATACACATGGTGCGACGGCATGGGTGGCAGACTGTGGACCGTCGTGTGTGTCCAGCCACACAACAGCAACCCGGCCATGCCACAGACGTGGCCGTTGCAGCGGGGAATATCCAGGTGCAATTAACCATGGATAGGACTGCCCTACAGTTTGTTGCATGCTACGAACCACCCTCCCAAACCCAGGATACTTGCACAGCCGTCCTGAGGACACTGGTGAGTGTGCATGCTCTCACAACACCGCCGTATTGGGTGACATCATCCACCCATACATAGACTGACAACATTACCCATGACACAACACCCTACGCCACAGGTCCCGGGTGTTCATACACCTGACTGCTGTGAAACAGCCATGAACCATACCCACTAGGGGGGGACGTATACCAGTTCCGCTCATCACACATGGGGAGGATATGCTCCACACAGGATGTACATCCCTCAATGGTGATGTCAGACCATATAGTGGATCCACTGGTAATCCACATCCTGCACCTAACACCGGCATGGGAGACCTAAGTGACGACCTCTCCACAGCAAACCACACACATCATACGACCGGTGTGGTCCCTACAAGTCCTCCATGCCAGTGGTGAACACAGGCCACACTGCCAAAACCCTTACAAATGGCTTTTCTGAGCACCCCCAGGGATGTCTGCATCAAGCGATCATGATAACATCAGGACCTTGTCCACCGAAGGCAGGCACATGGTCTGGTGGACCCCAGCCACTGACAAACTGTACATCAACAGTTGGAGCTAATACATGACAGAGCAATATCAGTACCAGGGAAGCCATCACCCATTCATACCGGCGTTAACATACGGCCACACATACAACCATCCAAGGCCGCTTGTGGGAGTGGTACTGCAGAGGGCACATGAGACAACCATAGGGCCTTCCTTAGCTGTGGTAGGGACATGGGTGGGAGCGCACAGTCATGGCCGGAATTAATCCTGAATGGTACAATGGTCACTGCACCCACAGACATTGTCAACAAACCAGCGGACATGTTCCATGCATACATCCACCCCCAGGAGGGGACGTATCCATCCCACCAGAGTCTAGCCTCCATAACATCTCATATGCCCTGGAGTGATCTGATATCTGTTAGGCGGTGAACACAGCACCAATGGGCCCCGATGGTGTCCCTGGCTGTGTGCTACCCAACCTCATTGAGGCCCTCACCCCACACATAAGGCCGCTGTGTCATGTTAGCCTTACTACGGGCTAGGTCCCCGCTGGATGGCATACGGCAGCTGTGGTCCCACTATGGCAGGGTAGTGCTCGTATGGACTGTAGACATTCCTGCTCTATCAGCTTGACAAGCCTTGTCTGCAAAGCTGCGGGGAGGTCCATACTGGTGCCCATGAATACAGACAGTGGTGTACAGCCAATACCGGAACATACCCACAACGGCTTAGTCAAGGGCAGATCCTGCCTCCCAAACCTGCTCGGCCTGTCTGGAGCGGTCACTAAGGCCATTGATGGGGGTACGTGGGTTTGCACACACTACCATGACCTGGCAGGAGCGTTCAAAACACACTACACATGGGACTCATGGAAAGGCTCGCCAGCGTACATGTGGGGACATATGTCACACGATGGTTCTCGGAATGGATGGAGGTCACACCACACAGGGTTTGTGTTCCTGGTGCCGTGTCAGACTCACAGCTGGTCTCAAGTGGAGGCCCACAGGGCTCAGTCCTGGGCCCCTTGCCGTTTGGCATTCGACCTTCCAATGTGCATGCAAACATAGGGGGATTGTGGCAGACAAGGTATGCAGATGACTGCACACCGGCCACCATACCCAACACCCCATCTGACACGGACATCCACCTGGGGCCTCATAGACATGGATAACTGGTGCCACAGCCATGGCCTGCCGCTACATGCCAGAGAAGGTGCAGACCTACCCAGTGGGAAGGACATGTTCGCCCCGACGTAACATGTAGGTGGTAATCCATTCAACATGGTGGACGTGTTCAGGGAAATGGGTACCTCACCTGTCGGTAACCTCTGTCAACACACACAATGCCAATGTGGGTGGGGAGACATTCCACTGTGGCCACCTGGTCTGGAAGGACTCACATCCACATCAGGGGTGTTCATTGTACCCCTGTACACATCACACACCAGACCAATGATTGCGTACAATGGCATATCTGGGCTGTACCTAACCTGACACCTGCAGCACTCGGAAGGGACACAAACGTTCCACGACGCGGGGATAAAGGTGCTGGGACATATGTCACACGCTGCCCGACCAAGGGGACTCCGGCTGTATACCTTCCCAGCACATCCACTCTGTGGTGATCTGTGCCTGACATACACGGCCATGTCTGACCTGGGTGACATGGACATGTTCCACCTCCTAGGCTCCAGGCAAACACGGGCACAGGATCGACTGTCAGACACCTCACCACGAAGATGACTAGGACGTGCTGGGGGAACAGGGTCAACGCCCGGAGACCCCCTACAACACGGAGAGGATTGCCAGCCCATGTGAAGCAGAGGCCCTGACTGACTTTGCCCAGGAGTAATCATGACGTGTGGATGTGTGATCATAGGTATGCGCCAGGCATCATCTCTGTGTCAGTGCTGGACGGGGGACAGGAGACCGATGGATGTGGTATCCTCATCCTAAGGGGTGTTAGCAGCCACACACACTCTGGCTAGGTTTACACATGCCGTAGGGCACATAGCCTGGTATGTACATGTGCGCCTATGTACCTATGTAGGGGTCCATGCCGGTTGCGGGTACCTGTGCTATGCTGATATTGCCAGATGTGCCTGTGGGTACCCCACAACTACACGTAGGGAACTGATAACAGTGCTCCCAGTAGGCACATGCAAGTACACCATAATTGGCATACGGGTTAACTGAACCAACATGGTGCTACACATGTAACCACCACGCATACCGTGTACACAAAACAATGAATGCTGCACCTGCACTACATGTTATGTCTGCTGCATGATGTCAGTGCACGACCCACGTCACATACGCACCTGTCACCTGCCATACACAACCACCGCAACATACACATTGCGTACTATGCGGACACAGGTATCACATACACCTCTCACTATCTTGTCCACCCTGTGCATCAGAATATGTTTGCATAACCGTGCACCGATGGTGTAGCTCACGGTTCTGCGGCAGAGGCTTCATCATATGCACAGGGTGATATGTGTGCCACGGGCATAGGCTGTACCAATGGATGACATCATGTGTGTGTGTAAGGGCCTGTGCATTTACTGGGCATGACTGTGCAGAATGCATGTGGATGTGGTGGAGCCCTACAGTTGTGTCTGCTGTGTGTGGGTATGTGTGTACACAGTTCAGTCATCTGTGATGCCTACACGGGGTATACTTGGCAGCCCCAGACTGTACAGTGCAGGTGGTACGGCTCACTGTGTCGGCCTGCGGCGATGTGACCCGTGCCTGCCTGGGGTCGCACGGGCACTACCGGGTGGAGGTATAGAGTGTCCACTCTCCGATGACACATGTCCGCTGGAAACGTGTCCACGCCGGGGCTGTCCAGGGCCACGTCCATGTGGCCTGCTGTGTCCTGGTGTGGTTGGTGTAGCAGCAGCTGCACTGCTGCTGCTACCAGCACTGTGTGGGTGGGCATGGGAGGTGGCACGCACACGTCGACCTGCACTTGGTGGTGTTGCTGGCCCATGCCCACGTGCCCTACGCCTCACCCCTACCAGGTGTTCCAGCATGGACAGCTCACGCTCATGGATGGCCATGCCTCGGTCGAGGATCCCAGCCATCTCACCTAATCTCCTATCCAGAACATCGGCAAGCTGCTGTTGGGCATTCGCCAATGACTGGATGTTCTCATTTAAGGAACGGATTGCGGACCTCTGCAGCCTCTGCCCTTCCTGGTTCTGCCATTCGGCACGTGCCTGCGCCGCCATTACAGTCTGAAACATGCGTCTGGTTATACCAGCTGCTGCACCCTGTACGGCAGGTGTATGTCTAGCAGTGCTCCTCCTATGAGCAGCACCTGCCACATGCCTGTGTGGCACTTCACCAGTCATTACACTGGCAACATCGTGTGTACCCGCACCTTCTGCAGCCACCACACATTCCTGCTCGGTGCCAACAGACGCTGACTGTCCGTCATCTATGGGCAACGGTGTTGTGGTATGTGTCGGCATCTGAACCGTGTGCGGGGATGAAGGGGACATAAGTGTGATGTTCTCCAATGGCACAGTGTCTGCCTGTAACGACCCTGCCTGTGCCTCATGCACATGGTCATCACCGCTAGTATCTGTGGGGACACTAGCATCAGATGGACCGCAGGAGGGGAACGCACCTACAGCACCTGTGAATACAAAGACATACCGTAAGTTACATTACACACACGCAGACACACACACAGACACACACACACACACACATGCGGACACACACACGCTGACTTACACACGCGGACACACACACATGCAGACACATCATGCATGTGATATTGCAGGTGGCATGCAGCATTCCCACACCACAGCCCAGTGAATGCAGCCTAGACATTAATAGTGGCAGTATGCATACTGCCCTGGAGTGCACACTACATCAGGCAGGTGTCTTTTAGTAGGCTTGCAGTACACACATTCGTAGTTTGCATGCATCACCGTGATACACCGTGTGGCCACGGGCGGGTTAACGGTACACATGGCTGGCGTCACTATGTCATGTACACCGCAAACATGTGCGGTATCATGTGGACATGTGACGATGGTGTCCCACCACATGCACCACATCACAACGGATGTCACAGTGCAGTGTTATGTGTACAGTCTACAGATAGAATGCATGTGTAACAAGGATGTCTGTGCAGGTGTGGTTGGTGTGAGCTGTGTACATAGCTGTACAGTGGGGAGTACGGGCACTGTGCCACTGCACGGCAGCAGGACACAAGTATGTTTCTGTGCGATGCGTGACCTGGACGCATTACGTTGCCATGTCTGCAAGTCAGTTCTGCTGCTCAACAGCATGTATATGGTAGACATTGGTGGCACCTCTAGTGGCTGCAGACAGGCATTCCATTTCTCTGGTGTACCACATCGGATGTCCAGGGGGTCCACTACAGTGATGAGCCCACTATGTGTGGACAGGGTGCAACGGTGACTACCCACTGCGGATGTACTGTGTGGCAACATGCCTGTAGGTATCACCCATGGCCATGTTTGTCTGGTTCATCGACAATTGTGTGTGATGGGCATCGTGCACACGGCCCTGTGGTGGCCCATGTGACATACAACCGTACTAGTCTGAGGTGTCACATTCCCTAAGGCTATGCAGACATTGTGGGTGTCTGCTATGTCATGCATAGGTCATGTCATGGTGTGACAATGTTGCGGACAGACATCCACGTGCATGGGACATGTCATGTGCCATGTCACAACGTGTGCACCCAATGCAGGGGCATAGGTCACAGTGGTAACACCTGTGTTCTGGCCAGATCACAGCTCACTATGTGGTACTGTGTGCATACCGCAGAGGCATACCAATGCATACTACACATGCAGCCATTGTGGAACACCTCCACCATTGTATGCATAGCTGACTGCACATATCACACCAATGGGTTATGTGGTGTCATGCTGGTCTATACTAACGGTTGTATCTACTGTACATGGGTGGTGTGTGTGTCGGGTGGTGCAACCTGTATACCGTGACTGGGGCACACCCAGGTGTGCATGTCATACCTGGACACATGGGGAATATCGATACACCGTATCATGCCTTTTACTAGCAACAGTCTTACCTGCGACAGACCCTTGTCTGTGCGACACGCCAGACGTACCTGTATAGGGACGACACAAAAGTATACACATTATCCATTACTATCACCACGGTAAGCACTGTGCATGTCATATCATGCACCTGTGTGTTAGCATGTGCTATGCACATGTCTGCAAACACAACATAGCATACTGTAGTATGCATCTTGTGTGGCCATATACCTGGCATGTGTTGCTATATCATGTGTTGTACTATGACACCCACTCCTATGTCGCTTATCATACAAACATGCAACACTGACTTACCAGGCAGCTCCAAGCTCGTTGGTTGGGAGACACCCACCTCCACGATGGCCGCGAGGGTTTCAGCATGTTGTTCCATGGGTGTCCCCAGATTGGCCAGGAGCTCCTCCGTGGGTGTGAGTGGGGGCTGGGTTTGTGGCCCACCACCTGTCCCACCTTGTTGTCTGGCGATTGCAGCGGCACGCTGTCTCGCATGCCGGATTAGGTCTGTGCAGTGCCTGCGGATCTGTTGATATGTGCGGTTGTGGCCGCCCAGGGTGTTCACCCTCCTGCGCATATCCTGCCACATGTCTTCCCGTTGTTGTGCCTGCAGTGGCACATGGCTAAACAGGATGTCATAGTTATCATGGAGCAACGGTATTATCACCTCATCTTCCTGTCGGCTAAAGGCAGGCAGCCGGGAACGTGGCATTATCTGTAAGACATAATGATGGTGACAGGTCACATTTACACTGCTGTGCTGGCATACTGATGGAAATACATTGCTATGACATGTACAACATCTGCACAGTAATCTCTGCAATGCATCATGGCAGTGACACAGCCGATGTGTTGCCGTCACACCATTGAGCAGTGGGTGTCATATCATATCTGTGTGTCACCTCATCACACTGTACATGCACCATGTTGATGTTAGCCTGCTGTGGACATGTGTACCTGCCTGCACCTGTGTCCATATCAGTTGGCACGGGTCCCCATGTGACAACGGTTCTACTGTTCACCTGGATGCTGTGTATATGTCACTAGACATCACGTACGTGGCCATTATGAACGTCAGCGGTGGCACTGCACACATACACATGGACACCTGCACATGCATGTGTTGTGCCATGTACATCCACACAGCACTGTACGGGTGTTGGACAACTTGCCACGGCTCACCTGTGTTGCACATGTGATACACATGGGACAATGTGTAACCATGTCACATTAGCAGGAAAGGTCATGCATAGCATGTGCACACGCATGTTGTCCACAGCAACACACAGCACCTGTAACACCACAGGGTGCATCACCACCACATTACTGCTGTGGACGGTTGATAGTGACAGTGCCTTTTGTCCATCGCACCATGTAGGACTGTGACAGCACATGCAGCCTTGCTGGGCAGGGCTGCATGGTATGGCAGGGTATGCCACATACATGGCACTGGGATGTGATCCACCTGGGGGGTAATGATATTGGCAGGGTGGCTGTCCATTCCATATGTCATTGCTATGTGTATATGGACATTACACATGTCTATCATCATGGTGTGGACACTGGCCTTATGCAAGGTAGGCTGCACGCTGCTTGGTGGGGGTGTGTCTGGTGCATGCAGGTATCGCACATCCATGCATACACTGTAACCCTGACAGGTTCTATGTGCTGCGATATTGATCAACACAGTGCTGTATGTGGCCACACACACTGCTATCCCGTGCACATGGATGGTTGCCTGGACTGACGTGGGTACCACATATGTCTACATCCAGTGCCTGCTGCCACCCCCATGTCTGCTGGTGCACTGCACACCGCCATCCCTCCCATGGGAAACGTGGTGTTGGGCACAGCATAGGTATCCATGTATGGGGACAGGGATGTTCACATAGCAGGGGCACTGATGGTATCGTCGATCTGACCATACACGTATGACGCACCCCTCACACATACAACCCATTCATTATGTTGTTCACAACAGTGACACAGCTATACTGCTATACCGGAGACATTCACAGACGTACATACACAGATGCGTGCACGTCCATCTGTGGCATTGCCTGGACTATTGGTGTGGTTCGGCACATAACGTGTTTGAGTGCGGCTGGCGCAGACCTACTGTGCACATGTCTACACAGTAAGCCTGTTCTACAGTAGGCATCGGTGATGTGCTGTGCACATATCATATCTGCACATTGTGTTGGTGTCTGTCTGTCCACGGGCCAGTGGTGGGACACACAGGGATATTGTTGAACATATATGCATGCAACCCTGTACTGCTGTACCGCTAGCTTCTCGGATGCTAATGTGTCATAGACATGCACACCGCACCAAGACATGTGGTAGTGGGTTGCCACCCGTACCCATCTCCTCTTGTGGGTTGCTATCATCCCACACCCTCTTTGTATTGTATGTTCAGGCTATGCACCTGTGTGGGGCATGTGGGCATGCAATGCAGTACTACGTGCCTTTGCACCCATCACAGAACAAGTCACACAGGTACACTGGCAGCCGTACACTTCACAGCTTGATGACGGCACAACACATGTTGTACACACGTAACACATCTCCTGTGGGACATGGTCAAATGTACAGGCATGTCCATCAGTCACATGCCACTGCTACCCCTACATGACGGCTATGCAGGACATGTGGCGGTACAGCAACTGTCACATGTACACGAGCAATGCCCCCCTACCTACATCACGTGGTACTGCCTCTGGGGCATGTGCGCCTGCATCCGTGCTATGGCCATAGATGACAGTTGTACATCGATATGTGCAACATACCTCATTGGGTGTTGTCATGTGCGCATGTTCAACATGTCAACGCATTGTTTGTGTCTGTCAGACAGTCATTGTTGTGCATGGTTTACATGGCAGTCATGGCATACTGTGTGTGATTCCAGGTACTTCATTGGGCTACCAGCATTGTACATTATCACAGCACATTCCAGCCATCACATAGCCATCCTAGCTGTTATCCGGACAGTGGGAGGTGTTCTGCCATGTGCACATATGTCACACAGTACGAGGGTGACTGACACACATTCTCAGGACAGGGTTCTGATCGCTGTGGATGTGTGTGATGCTGTCGACGACCATGACTGCGCCAGATGGTGTCATCTGGATGTGTAACATTCACAACACACACCTGCCTTCACGTAGCAACACACCATCCACAACAATGGACATCCTTGCATGAACACTGTGTGCAGTATGTCTGTATGACCACTGCATGCACCACTGGTAGCCACCAGCATGGCTGCCAACAGCAGCAGTGTGTATCCTGTGTGAACATGGGTTACACCATTCACAACACACCTGTGTCAGATGGCCCTGTTGTGGGTCACAGTGCAGTTCCACACATCATGTAACAGTATACATCGTGCACCGATATGTTGCGGACATGTGAACGGCTGTGCAAGTCAACATATGCACATATGACACATCACCTGGTACAACGTGTCTGTCTTACCACACGATATTGTGACCACCCTGTGATGACATTGTACAGGCTACGTGGACTGGGACATGTGATGGCTCAAAGGTATATTCACCCTCCGGGTGTGTGTCTAGCCAGGTGTACAGTAGGCAGTGGTCTGCACACGGGGATACTGTACATTGACCTACTCTGTCACTGCGACTGTTGACTATGCTCATACTGTACTTATACAGGCATGTGGTATTTGTCCAGTATGACGGTCGTGGTCAACCACACTACTGTGGCACACATAACCTGCGGACATCTGCCTAGGGTGTGGGGCCCACATGTACATCTTCACATGCTATGCTGCCTCTGCAGCGGTGTCACATGTCTGTCTCCAGCAGGGCTGTCACAGGCAGGCACGGCATGCAGTGATGTGTGACAATGCTTGCACCCTCCACTGTGCTGTACACAAGCACTGCACACACAGTAAGACACGCCTGACATTTATCTGCGGTGCCTGGGACCTGCCTCCATGCTCTACACAGCACACCTGCCAGTCCAGATTGTACACAGATCATACCTCCCAGGCACATACCTGGACTGCAACACACACAGGTGAGGGGATCCCACATCACACAGTGATTTACACACATACTGTATATTTTCCAAACACAATGCATCATAGGTACTCCATGTTCGAATACCCATGTTTGTGAAAGCTAGACACATTGTGACACGCAACGGAGAGTACACTGTACACCACAGGTTACATGCTGGCTGTGTTGTCATACTTTACATTGCACCTCGGACAGTTGCTACTGCCATGTGCTGACAGCAACACGCACTTCCCTAGTATGGACTCCCATGTACCCACACATGCTTGGCCATGCACTACACATAGCTGGGTGACACATTACACAACACATACCATACCTACACTATCCTCGGCATGCACCATACCTCCATGTGTCTGTGTGCTAAACCTACGGACATCCCCCCTCTGGTTGATGAACATATATGCTTCGCGGCCCTGCTAGCCACACCCTGGACACACACCCATCACAGCATACATGGTACATGTGCTCAATGGCCGGTACTACCGAAGTCTGCTGACGGGGGTGGTTAATGGCATGGCACCCCGGCAGCTGGACAGTATACGTGACTATGCTGACACATATCACAGTGCACTTCTGCTACATGTACGCACTGGTAGGGACCATGCTATTCCACACAGAGACATGGTGGTACTGGCCTTTTCACAGACGCCACGGTGGTATTCATGTTCCATGCACATGTGCTGTATGGGCGCATGTGCAGGCTGTTGCACGGTGGGTATATTCAAATGTGTGGGGTGCATCATTTGACAGTCATGGTGGGTCCTCATGGTCCATCACATGCTCCACAGCTAGCTACCTACACATGACCGCCGTACATTGCAGTGTGGGCCCTACCGTAGTGTGGTGGTATGTCTGTATTGTTTGGCTACATCCACATTCAATGTAGCATACAACAGTCACCCAGGCATTGCCAACAGAGATGTTGTTGGCAACATGCCAGCCAATGGGGTACCTACCGACAATACACACTCTCACTCACTACAGGGTTCCAATCTATACATGGACATCGCATTGTCCCTGTGGACACATACATGGTACTGCCATGCACACATTATGTCCTAGGACACTGTCCCAATGTCACCTCCAATCTCCCTAGCTGTTATATCCCGCCAACCTGGTTGGTATGTGTCTCTGCAGCAGCCCACTGAATTAACTGCTAGCCCATTCATGGACGTTGTGTACCTTGACCACCACACTACCGCATCTATCACACTACACATGGGTGGTACTGCATTGCACATGTGGGACTGCATTCGTACACCCATGACTGGACCATTCAGTATGGCACTGGGGCACATCCTCACATCCGTGCTTCACACACTCATTGACAACCTCCATGCCTTTACTGGCACCCTTGTTGGGCCTCTGTGTGCCACAGCACACCACATTCACATGCTGGCCACCTGTCATACCATTGCATGGGTGGTTGGTGTGGTACAGAGGGTAACAGATCAGACATTATCCCCACATTGCCCTTCAGCACCATTCCACATTCTGGTATTGCCAATGTACACATCCACCATCACATCATACCCTGTGTCTCAGGATGTTAGGCTATATGA